>NC_044041.1:166250920-166523048 GCF_901765095.1 Microcaecilia unicolor
ATTTGGAATCCTGAATACAGGTGGAACCCTCATCCGAGGGGGTAAGTAGGGGTGGTGCTCGCCAAGATATTGACAAGACTGATTTATGTCCTCTTTAACCTGCAATAACCCTAACATACACCAAAAACCATCTGGATCATTGTGGAGATCTAGAGGGAAAGGAACTACCGTTGGTTCTGCTCTAGCATGGGAACAAAAATAACAATTAGAGACATTCAAGCTCTTTGTAGTATAATGTGCCCATTCGAGCCATAGGTTTGTTTCTCCAAATCCTGTTTCTAATGCTATTAAATCTTTGGAATTATTAATTGGCACGATCTGGTAAGGAATTTTTTCTTCTGGGATCTTTGTTGGCACCAAAGGATTGGTCGCTGTAGGTTGGGCTGGGGGTGGAATAATCTTGAACGTTCCAACCGGATCTCTACCTGTGGCATCAATTCCTATGGAATAAGTTCTGTATGTAGTGGCTGTTACTCCTCTGAAAGTGATAGCCACTTGATTACATTTGGTCATTGGACAGAGGCCATTCACTCGCACTTTCATGATAGAAATGCTCTTCTTGAGATCTGGAATCTCACTACCTGAGTAGGGGACCCACGAACCTGTATACCACCATACTTGTGCCCAACTTCCACAATTGGAGAAGGGACACAGGTATACCTCAAAAGCTGACAAGTATTGCTGTACAGGATGTGCCCCACACATTGTGTAAGCACAGACATCAAGGGTTATTGTGGTTGTGTCCGTGGTGGTGGGTAATGCTACTTCGTAAATGGTAATGAATTGTTTCAGAAAACTTTCTAGTTGCTGTGTTCCTTGTATCATGGGTATGGTGTGCACACACAACAGGAGGAAGACTAAGGACTTCATGTTGGTAGTTTTCATGGTTAAATGTAAGATCTGGATTGTACCAAAGGTAATTGGCGGTTAATGAAAATGAGTAACACAATAAATCCTAGGGTCCTAACCAGAACTGTAATTGCTATAATTAATATTCCAAGGTATACCAAAGCTTGATATATCATTAGGAAGTATTTGGGTTGGGTTGGTACATTCTAATAACTGGGTAGGATGGGTAAATTCTAATAGCTCCTCTTTCAGGAGTGTCGGGGATAACAAAAAGACTGTATACTTCCAAAGGTCCCAATCCAACCTCTCTAATGAACACAAAGGGTATCCAATCAGTGCCCAGTACGGCGTATGTGATAATCCAAAAATCTACAACGTCACCAGTTCCTGGTCTTATTAGGAGGTCGTCGGTTTGTTCTATTTGTAAACCTAAGGTTCCTCCAAACAGTATCACAGTGTCTGTAACCGTTCGGCTAGGACCTAGTGTCCAATTCTCAAACAAAGGTTCACACAATGTCAGATATCGGGTGAAGGGGTCCCAATTGGGATCGTCTTCTGGAGCTGGGTCCCAATGAGGATGTATTAACTCTCTTAAATCAAAAAGGTACTCTGGGGGTTCAGGGATTAAGTGTACACCTATACTAAAAGGCGATGGTGGGGGAGAATCAGGTGGAGAGGGCGGGTTATCTGGTAAATTCTGGGACATATATTGATGGTTACTTAAGGATTATGAGCTATCTGGGAGGTCGAGTGGCTGGGACGGTGATGTTTGGAGTGGCTAAAGTAGTATTCGTGGGAGGAGGAGCGTCACTAGGAGGAACCAGAGAATTAGGAGGAGGGGTGGGTCGTAATTCAAGCAAGGTAATATTATCCTCAAAAGTAGCTGTAAGATTGGGGACAATATGGACCGAGCTACTGATATTATTGGGAACAGTTGTAGAATGCAAAACAGGAGAATCAGTGAGGACAGGAGTAGTCGCAGAGGTTTCAATAGGCTCTGGAGGATTGCCAGTTGAAAAGTCTGTCGTGGCAGATGTGTCTGCCCAGGGGGTGGGATGACTGGTGGCAATGGGACCTATCTTTGAGGTCGTCTGGGGGGATCTGTATCCAAACAGGCGTGTAAATGCGGTGTATTGTTGGGGCTCTGTGTAGGCTGCTGTAGCAAGTGGTGGAGCAGGAGTAGATGTAAGTACCGAAGTAGTTACAAGTACTGCTGGAGTAGTTGCAAGTACAGAGGTAGTTGCAAGTACCGTGGCGTTTCCAGCTGGCAAGGTAACGTTGCCAGTGGGAAAGGCAGTAAGTGTGATCCAAAGATCAAGGAGGTTACTGTCAGCAGTATAGGTAAACAGGGTAGTGAAAAACAAAACCAAACCTATACACAGTAGGATGATGCACACGAGTCCAACAGCAAACAATCGAGCAGATGGAAAGCAGAAGAAGAGGGTGTATTGATGTAACACCGTCACTGCTGCTGAGACAACACTTGGGCGGGTACTGGTTCCGTCCGTGTCGTCAGGATTGGTGTCGCCTTCCAAATAAGTGTCGTCGAAGTCGTTCGACCAATGGGAATTGGTTTCAGATACCTGCTCAGAGTTACACTTATCAACAGGGTAAAGTCCAATGTCCAGTGGGTCTGGTGGATCAGGTTCCTTGATATTGTCGAGGGCAGCAAGGTTCTCAGCAGTTGGTTCCCTGCGGAGACTCTTACCAGCGGGGGAGGGTGGTGGTATCAACACTTTCACAGGAGTGGTTGGAAAGGGTGGTATTGGAATAGGAACTTTATGTAGAGAAATAGTCTGTAAGGGAATGAGTTCTTCTGGAGTGAAAATCGGCGGAAATTGCTGTGGCATTTATCTGGCTTGATTCGGGAAGTACAAATGTAGAATGTCAAGCAGCTCACAGATGTTGTTGTGCAGATTCTGTACTGTGGAAACCGCAACAGACTCTTGTTCTTCCGGATTCAATTGTCCTGCTAAGTTGCGGATTTGGGTGAGATCTTCTGCAAGGTTACGGATTCGGATGAGACGGATGTGAAGATCTACGTATGGAAGTGGGAGTGCTGGAACAGTTGGAGGAAGAGGTGAGGACGGCAACTCAAAAGCAGGTTCCAATACAGGTGGTTGTTCAGATGGTGACTCTGGAGAATCAGCGAAGGTTTGGATGACAATGTCAGCCAGATCAAGGAGGTGGGATTCAGGAGATGGATGGTCTAAGTTGATTAAGTGGTTAAGTCTTTGGTCGAGTTGGTCAAGATGGTTCAAGAGTGTTGGATGTGGGGTCGGTGGTCTTGGGCTCAGTGGTGGTGGAGATGGAGTTTGTGGTGGGACTGGTCTCTCCAGTGACTGTTGTGCTGGAAACATCAATGGAAACATCCAGGAGGCCTGATTGGGTATTTGGATAGGCGCGGATATCTTTCAGATGGACCCAGGATGTGTGGTCCTCAAGCTTGGCAGCTGTGGCTGACAGAGCTTCTATCTTGAAGGGCCCAACGTAGATGGGATCTCGCCAGGTCTTGTGCGTGTAATAACGCCGGTGCACTAGATCGCCCACTTTATAAGGGGGGGATCTATTGGCATCACAATCCCCTCTTCTGTCCGAAATGGCCTGTGGAATTGAGGACAGAGAACTTACAATAGTCTGCAAGATATCCCAATATACTGAGTATTGATCGGGTACTTGAGTGTCTGGATTGCCAGGTAGGAGTCGCATCTGGCGACCTGTACATAATTGGAACGGCGTCAGTTTAAGGGAAGAGGATGGAGTGGCACGGAGAGATAACAGTGCCAAAGGGAGGGCATCAAGCCAATTCTTTATCCCATTTGCCATAAGCTGACGCATTTTTGTTTTAATCAATCCATTGTATCTTTCAACCAAACCATTACTGGAGGGTTTGTAAACACAGACCGTTCTATGTGTAATACCAAGTGCGGGAAGGAGGTTCTGCAAGAGTTCATTCACAAAGTGTGTACCATTATCTGTGGTAATTTTGCCAGGAATACCAAATCGAGGAATAATTTCGTTACACAGTGACTGTGCCATGGTTTGTGCGGTTTCTCTAGTGCAAGGGAAAGCTTCCACCCACTTAGAGAAACTGTCCACGCAGACAAGCAGATACCGTTTACCACGAACAGGTGTCTGCATATCTGTGAAATCAATATACCAATGTTGGCCAGGTCCCTGGACAACAGGCAAATGACCGGAAGGGATGACAGGTCCTCGTTTAGGTGTATACAGAAAACATTTGTAGCAATTATGAACTACAGTGTGACACATGGGCATCATTTGGGGAGCCCATAACTTGGAAGACAATTGATCATACAGTGTATTAGCATTTAAATGTAAAGGATAATGGAGGGCATGCAAAAGAAGGGATAAAACATGCTGTGAAACACATAATTGACCATTAGGATGGGTCCAAAGACCATTTGGATTAAGAAAACATCCAGCTTGCTTCCACAAAGTGAGTTCTGCTTGTGAAAGAGAGGAAGTGAGGGTGGTAGAGAAGTCTGAGGTTAGGGATTCAGGGGGAGGGGACGTAACAGGGGGCTCTGATTCAGGAGATAGTAAGGAGGTTATGACAGGAGGTACAGGGAAAATAGGTGGGGTGTTTGGAGAGGAGGATTCAGAGTGTGTGGAGTCTGAAGGAGTAGAAGGAGGTGTGTCAAGGGGAGGCACTTCGGTTGCAATTACCGGAAGCGCCACATCAGTAGGGGACTCGGAAGGAAGGCTGGAAAAGGAAGTGACCTCACGGGCTAGTTCATCAGCAGCATGGTTACCATTAATGGCGAAAGAAAAAACTGTCTCCTGATGAGCTTTAATCCAAGAGATACTGGTGCGGAGGCCTTTTTGATGGCGCTTCTCCAACGCATCAAAAAGTGCAGTCCACAAAGGTAAGTGACTGAGAGGTTGTCCCGTAGAGGAAATCATACCCCTCTGGTTCCATTTGCGAACATGGGAATGCAAGGAAGCAAAAACATAGTCTGAGTCGGTGACAATGCTCAAATCAGAGTGTAGTGCTTTATACAGTAAGACGTATAAAACCGCTGCAAGTTCTGCGGTTTGGGCTGTAAATGCATCTGGTAACCTGAATTGTATAGGATCCAGAATGTGTTCTTCCGGTGTATAATGGAGGGCGGCAAAGCCAGCAACTCCGTTTTGCTGAGAACCATCTGTAAACCAAACCTCGCCACTCTGCAAGATTTCTGAATGCAGATGGAGGGATTCGGGAACAGACAATTGGGTAGTGCACTCATGGGGAAAGATAGCATTCTGTGCTGTTTCTGTTACAGTGAGTAATGGATCTAGGCGTTGAAGGTCAGTTAAAGTTAATGGGTGAATAGAGTGCACTACACTGAACAAAAGTACTTGATACTTTTGCAATCGGCAGACAGTCATGTGACTAATCTGTTTGTCCAACAGATATTTAACATCATGGGACGTGTGAAGAATCACCGGAAGGTGAGGAATGTAGCTGTATAATTTTGTGACAGCTGTGCTGGCGGCAACAAGGCCTTTCTCACAAGTGGCAAAGGCTCTTTCAACAGGGGAAAAAGTACCTGAAAGGTAACCACAGGCAAGATCATCATGTTCTTGAGTGATTAGGCAAGACCAAGTATCCTCAGTATGCACAACCCAAAGGTGTACATCCTGAGAAACATCAATAGTTGCCAATGGGGAGGAAAGCATAACATCTTTTACAAGAGCCATAAGATCTGATGTTTCCTGAGCTGTGAAGTTAATGGGTTCTCGTTTAATTTTCTGTTTACCCTGTAGTTTCATATAAAATGGCTGTGTTCGAGCTGAATAATTGGGTATCCAAAGGCGGCAAAAATTCAACATGCCAAGGACACCTCTGAGATCAGAAACGGTAGTGGGCATGCGCAAGGAAGATACATGTTGGAGAGTATCGGGACCTAGGCCCTTCTGACGGGGGCCTATGTGGTGTCCAAGGAAGGTAACATGTGTCTGAGCTACTTTTAATTTCTTTCTGTTAACTTTATAGCCTTTCGTAGCAAGGAAGCCAAGAAAGTCACAGGTGACCTGAACGCATGTGTCGAAGTCAGGGCAGGTAATGAGCATGTCGTCTACATATTGTACAATAGAGGTTTGTGGTGGGAGATCGTATCGGTACTGTTTGAATTCCTGTATGTGTCCTGCTAAAGTTTGCGAAAAGACTGTTGGACTGTCAGTAAATCCCTGGGGGAGACGGGTCCACTGATATGTTGTGTTATTGAATTGGAAAGCCGTTAACGGGCGGCTTACAGGGTCAAGGGTGATGGAAAAGAAGGCGTTGGATAGGTCAATGGTGGAATGATATGTCTGCAAAGTAATACTGTTGAGGAGTGTAGTTGGGTTTTCCACGTTCGGAAATACCGCGTAAGTGAGGTCATTTAGCGCGCGTAAGTCCTGTACTATACGGAAGGCGCCAGGCTCTTTCTTTGGCACTGGGAATAATGGAGTATTGTATGGTGAATTACACTTTTCAATGATGCCTTGCTGTAATAAGGAATCAATTTGTTCCTGAGCTCCAGCAATAACTTCAGGTTTTAGCGGATACTGGGCAATTTTAGGGCCTTTGCAACCCGGTAGCAGCTGAATACGATGGGGAGGGCCTTTAACCTCACCATAGGGTTTCTCAGGTGTGGCCCAAAGAAAACTTGGTAGGTCATTCAGTGCAACCTCTATTTGTTTCTCAACCATAGAGGTGACAGCCATCATGAGTGAAGTGGTTTCATTAGGGGAAGGATCAAAATGGATTTCAAAGTGAAACAATGTCAACAGGTCTCTCCCAAGTAAATTGACAGGGCACAACGGAGCATACAAAAAGGGAGCAGATAGTTGTTGATCCGCATAGGTAATTGGTAAAGGCTCAAGCAGGGGTGTGTCTGTTGGGACACCATCAAAGCCTGTGGTGGTAATATTGTTAGGGGAAACTTTAAGAAGTTTCTGCAATTTGTGCGGGACATGGGCTAGCACAGAGCGAGAGGCGCCTGTGTCTATTAAAAAGGGAACGGGGACATCACAGATTAACAAGGTGATCATGGGATCATCCAATCCTGCAGCAGTGTGGACCACGCCTAGTCACTGTGGGCGGCGTTGGTCTGGGTTCCATAAAGGGAATGACTGACGTTCTTGCCGTTCTTGGCGGACCTGAACCCTGGGTCTGTGTTGTAAGGGTTGCAGACATTCCCGTGCGTAGTGGCCGTATTGCTGACAGCGATAGCACTGAACATCTGCATAACGATCTGGACTAGGTCGGGAACAGTAGTCTCTGGGTTGTCTATAGACATCCGGGGGACCCCTTGGTGGGCCTCTTTGAGGTAGAGGACCGCGACCGCGTTCTTCAGGGTATTCAGTTCTACGGTCTGGGCGGTAGGGCCGTGGGCCCTGATTGCGGGTGTTATTGTCATAGCGTTGGTCAGCATACATAACAATAACAGGGGGAGAGGTCTCCGGGGCATTGGGATCTGCGTCAGAGCTCTTAGAGGCTCTCTTTTCTTTGAGATCTTCAGTTTGTAGCACTTCTAAGTTAGTGTGTACTGTCTTACGATGTTGGACCTCATCTTGCTTGCTTTTGATAAGCTTTCTACAATGATGAAGGATGTGTTCACGAATCTTTGGCCATTTTTCTAGTTGGAGACCAACTGTGTCCTCTAGTTTGTTTTTGATCTGTGAAGGTAGGGTTCCCTTAAGTAAATGATAGAACACCGGAAGAGCATTATCGGAGTCAAATGTCTCCTCTGTCTCTTCTTTATAGAGTTCTTGGAGTCTGAGTAAATAAGCCTCAATAGGCTCTGAATCCATTTCCCATCTTTGGGAAGTGATAACTGAGAAATCTTTAAGGGTCGGGTACATGGTCCGGATTTCCTGGAATACTTTGGTCTGAATCTCTGTTAAAGGATTGCCATCGTACTGAGTATCTGTCACAAATTCGGCATATCCTGATTGGGTGAATATGTCAGTGACACTGGCGTGTGGGGTTCTGCCCAATAAAGCTTTCATGTCTCCAACTGACAGAGTGGTACCTAGTGTGATGTCCTGAAATTTCTTTAACCATCGGTTACCTCCCATTGCAATATCCGGGAGTTGCAGTATGAGGCTATTTAATTCAACCGCTGAAAGTGGAATGTATTCCGTATGAGGTACACCACCTGACATTTTATTTAACAAGGGAAAAAGTTTTACTTTTTCAAAGGGTTTAATCAATGAAGATGTAAGGAGATCGATTGATGCGGTTGGGGGAAATTGATTCTCGTACTTTTTCCAAACCTGGAGACCTTGGATTAGGTAGAGGGTTGTTTTCTGATCCCAATGGGGGTCAGGGTGGTCATAAATAAGATCTCTCACTAGTGAGAGTTTGTCAGACCGCAAGGATCCTTCACGTGGGAAGAGGGCGGACTGGGGCTGAAGCGCCTCAGACCATCCTGCAAGGTTATCAATCCATGGTTGAACATAATACCAGGAATTTTCATGTAATGCTACATATTGGGCGGGTGTGCTAGGTGGACCAGATAAGCCAGGTTCTGTATCAATGTTCAGACCTGTAGGGTGGCGGGGACCGTCAATGACTGCAAGGCAGCGACTAGATCCCTCGTCAGTAAGATAACTTTGGGGGTGGCGTTGTCCTTTTCTGCCGTGATCCACCCCCCTCTGATGCAATTTTCTGTTTCCACCTGGGTGGATCACGGCAGAGAGGGAAAGCTTCGGGACAGCCGGAGGCAGCTTGTGAGGATGGCTTCCGTGCCGGGGGGGTCCTCTGAGAAGGGAAATAAGAATTTTTAAAGAAGACCACAAGGTGAGAGGAGACGCAGAGCAATGGTGCATGTACACCAGAGAACTGCATTGTTCTGGGCTGGTATCAGCGCACGAAAGAAATGCGTAAGCATTTCACCTACTTTGCATTTTGTTAGCGCAGTTCCACCGCACACATAATTTGAATGCCATTCGTTTTGAGCATGGGAGAGCTATTTTTCCAGCGCTGTTCCTGCACTATTTCCTGGATGCTGTTCGCTGTAGCACTGGAGTTCTGAGTATCAGCTTGTCGGGAAGTATATTGACACTGTTCTTGCTACTGAGCACTTAACCATTACGTTTCCTTGGGATAAATGCCAGCAGGAAAGAAATGGTTATATCATCCTCTCTTACTTAGCCCTAGAGGCTCCAGACTGGCCCCAGAAGTACACAGGAGGATTCCATCCCCTGCTGAAATGCACCCCTTGGACATGTTGTGAAAGTCAACACCTACTTTTATGCATTGGGATTTAGCTCTTGCCTCTTCAGGGGTAACTCAGAGTGAGTTACATTCAGGTACAGTACACATTTTCCTCTCCCCGGAGGGCTCACAATCTGGATGCAATAAGCACCAGACTGAAACATTGTGCCAAGCCTCAGCACACAATGTTTTACTGCACATACTAAAACAAATATTTACTCCTGATGCTGTAAACTAATGACATGCAAACTATCTTGAAGTTAAACAATGTGAATTATCCAAAAAAAGCACACACTGGCGTGATAAACCCCCAGATTCTAAATAGAGCGTCTAGAGTTACACGTGGTTATGCACGTAAATCTAGGCATCCTATATAATAATTCTCACCTCCAACGTTCTGACGCTGCCTGGGACCGTGGCTCCCTCGGATGTGGTCTGCTACGTGCAGTAGATAACACTGACGTCATACATCCCTTCGAGTATGCTGCTTTCCCTTCTCTTCACTCTGACTCTGGTCCCGCCCTTGCGCAAACAGGAAATGAGGGCGGGACCAGAGTCAGAGCGAAGAGAAGGAAAGGCAGTAGACTCGCTGAGTCTGTTCGCTCTTCAATGCTGCCGACGGGACCCCGGTAAGAGAGGGGGAGAGGGGGGTTGGCGATTTTAGGGGGGGGGGGAGACTGGCACTCGGAGGGAGGACAGAGTGAAGGAGAATGACAGAGGGAGGGAGGGGGGCCTGCAACTCGGAGGGAGAACAGAGTGAAGGAGAGTGATGGAGGGAGGAAGCCATGGAAAACGGAGGGGAGGAAAGGGGGCCGTGGGACTTGGGGGGGGGGGAACAGAAGGAGAGAGCGAGGGAGGGGGGGGGAGGAAAACCTTGCTAGCGCCTGTTTCCTTTCATACCGAAACGGGCCTTTTTTACTAGTATTCTATAACTACATGCATAGATTGTTTTAACAAGCTATTAAGCGTTAACAGCTCTTAAGAAGCAATAATACTGCAATGCACTCTATGCTGGTTGTAAAGAACAAATCATCAAGAAGCTTCAAACAGCCCAAAATACTGCAGCTAGACTCATATTTGGTAAGACAAAATACGAGAGTGCCAAACCCCTCAGAGAAAAACTGCGTTGGCTCCCACTCAAAGAACGTATTACGTTCAAGGTCTGCACCTTGGTTCATAAAATCATTTACGGTGGTGACGCCCCGGTTTACGTGTCAGACCTCATAGACTTCCCACCCAGAAATACTAAAAGATCAGCACGCACATTCCTAAATCTTCATTTCCCCAGCTGCAAAGGGCTAAAATACAAATTAACACATGCATCCAGCTTTTCCTACATAGGTACACAGCTATGGAATGCATTACCAGTTGACGTGAAAAAACAAAGCGACCTAACCAACTTTCGGAAATTACTGAAAACCTGCCGCTTTAACAAGGCACACCGCAACGATCCGTCATATGAACTTTTAACGCATTACCTCTTTATCTATTATCCTGAATGTGTTCTCTTTATACCTGTTTGCTCAATTTTATTTTGTCATTCATGTTCTCTATGTAATACCACTTATATCTCTCATTCTGGAATGGCGATTGCCATGACGGAACAATGTAAGCCACATTGAGCCTGCAAATAGGTGGGAAAATGTGGGATACAAACGTAACAAATAAATAAATAAATATTGAGCAGTACTTGTCAAAAATTTGAATTTATATGCGTACATTGCTAAGCATGATCTGTAATGTACTGCGCCTAAATTCTAACGCACGCAGGCATAAAGGGGTGTGGTTAGGGGTGGAAATGGGCATTTTGTGGGCATTTCAAAATCTACGTGCTGTCAGCCGCTCCTCTCGGCCGCGTAATTGTCTCTCTCCCTTATCCGTGCTGTCTGCTTCCGACTCCACACTCGTCCGTGCAGTTCGCTCTCCCTGCCACACAGTTCCGCTAGCAAGGCGGTGCAACACAGTTCAGCTTGCCAGTCTATTCCCACCCCGCCCTCTTCAGCAAGGCCTCAAAACAGTTCAACTTAGCTAGGCTTTAAACCCAGTTCTGCTAGCCAGGCTTCAAACACAGTTCGGCTAGCCAGGCTTTCCAACAACGCCCTCTTCAGCAAGGCCTCAAAACCGTTCAGCTTAGCTAGGCTTTTTTCCCCAGCACAGCTTAGCCAGGCTTTTAAAGATCCACCACCCTCACTTGTCAACACTTTACCTCTTGACAACCACCCGCCCTTTTTCTGTAATAACATTATGAGTTATCAGATGTGTCTCACCAGGGCAAGACGTAAGCACATCTTGAAATTCTCTCAAAAGAGTCTGAATCTGTTCCTTCTGCTGCTTCTCTAACCCTTCCCCCACCACTGGCTCTTTGGAGCTAAAGATTTCCGAGATTTGAGGCCCTAAGTCTTCCTCCTCTTCCTCCCAGTGCGTTGTTATAAAATATGGGCCAGTGCACGTAAATCTACGTGCAGGGATTTACGCCAGCTTTTCATTGGCGTAAATGAATGCGCGCAGATTTAGTCACATGAACTACGCCTAAGCGTATTCTAAATACCAAGTGTAGATTTACACAAGGTATTCAGAATACGCTTAGGCATGATTGCCTACCACGTGTTAATTTTAGGCGCCATATATAGAACCAGGCCCAAAATGCCTCCCTTCCTGTCACGAGCGACTGGAGATTGGCTCACACACTGACAAGAAGGGAGATATTAAAACAAACCAAGAGTTCTGTTTACTAAGCCGCACTATAGGCAAGCTAGCATTTATAGCTCACGTCAACGCTAGAGAATGCTAGAGACACCCATAGGAATATATGGGTGTCTCAAGAGTTTAGCAAATGCTAGTTTTAGTGTATGCTAGAAATGCTAGCGTACCTTAGTAAACAGGGCCCCAAGCTTGCCAGGCTCTGCAATCCCTGCTCCCTACCCCCACCCTGCAAAATTTCCCTGGTGTTCCAGTGGACCCCGAACACCCCAGGCTAGGGTTACCATATGAACATGTCCTTTTTTTGAGGACATGTCCAGGCAACCGGGCGGGTTTTGCCAATCTGCCCGTTTGTCCGGATTTCTGGACAAACGGGCAGGCTGGTGGGCAGGCCATATCCGGCGGGCAAATTGCTAGCCTCCCTTCCCCTTAGTTACTAATGCCCTGGTGCTCTAGTGACCTCTTCCACCTTTGGGGCAGGAAAAAGCCCCCTCTTCCCCCCCCCCCCCCCCCCGGAGCGCTGCCCTGCATGCATCCTTCCTGTTGGTGATCTTGGCGCCGATTCAAAATGGCCGCCGAGAGTTGAAGTGACCTTGCGAGACTTCAACTCTCGTCAGCCATTTTGAATCGGCGCCGAGATCACCAACAGGAAGGATGCATGCAGGGCAGCGCTCCGGGCAGGAAAGAGGGGGCTCTTTCCTGCCCCGAAGAGGTCACTAGACCACCAGGGCAGTAGTAAGGTAAGGGGGAGGGAGGTGACGGGGTGTTTGACAGGGGGGAGGGGAAAATGTGACGGGGCGGAGCGAGGCCGTGAAAGGGGGCGGGGTGGGGTGTGAAAAGGGGCAGGGTGGGGTATGTGGTGGGGGCAGGACATGTGTCCTCCTTTTGGGGGGACAAAATATGGTAACCCAACCCCAGGCCCCCTGATTACCTCCTGGATCCCACATCCCACATCCCTCTTTCCCCAACCCCACAAAAGTACTCTCTGGTGGTTTGCCTGGACACCTTAGTGCTGAGGGGGAGGGAAAGGAAAACCGGAGACTGGGCAGGGCAGGGGTCTGCGTATGGCATCAGAGACAAGACGGGCATGGAAATCATAATATCTACCTTATCCCCACCGACCCACACCCCGTCTGTATCCTTCTGTGATCTGGTGCCCCCAGGGGTGGCTCATATCTCTATATGAGAGCCAGACTGTCGCCCCTGAAAGAGAAGTTTCACATGGTAGAGCAGAACATTCCTGCTGAAATATTAAGGCAGGAAACCAGAGTCAAGAAAGTCACTATAACATGAAATACAGATTACAGCAAAGGAAGATATGAACGAGCTGCTTAGAATACAGCCTCAGCCTTATGGACTAAGGGTTTGAGTTTCTTGCCTCAAAGTTAACACACCTATATTCAAACTCTCCCCTGGCCTCCTTCCCCCAAACCCACAAAAATACGATTTGGTGGACCCCAGACCCCCAACTCTTGACTCTACAAAAAATGCTCTCTGGGAGTCTGTCTACTAACACTGCTAGGGGTCAGGCACTGCCATTTTGGATGATAACTGCACTGGAGGCAGGATTCTGACCTTCCTAACATATCCCCGTCCTTCTTCCTAGCTCTCAACCTCCAACATTTCCTTCCGGCCATTGACCCTTCCCCTTTCTTTTTAACCACATCCCGACTTCGTCGCCTTCATCGCCCAGCCTCCCCTACCCTCCTCCGCACTCTCTTACTCCTCCTCCTCCTATCCGCTGGTGATGTCAATCCCAATCCAGGTCCCCCTCACTTGTCCTCACCCTCTCCTTGCAGACCAATCCGGAATCTCTCAAATCTTATCTCCATTCCCCTCCTCTCCCCCTCTTCCCTTCCCTTCTCATGTGCCCTCTGGAACACCCACTCTGTCTGCAACAAACTCTCATTTACCCACGACCTCTTCATCTCCCGCTCCTTCCATCTGCTCGCCCTAACTGAAACCTGGCTCCCCCCTGACGACTCTGCCTCAGTCGCTGCCCTATGCCACGGAGGTCATCTCTTCTCTCACACTCCTCGCTCAGCTGGCCGTGGTGGTGGCATCGGATTCCTACTTTCACCCTCCTGCAAATTTCAACCTCTTCTCCCACCTCAATCTCACTGTTTTTTCTCCTTTGAAGTCCACTCCATCCGCCTATTCGCTGCTCTGCCTCTCCGAGTAGCTGTCATCTATCGACCCCCTGATAAGTCTCTTTCCTCCTTTCTCACTGATTTTGATGCCTGGCTTTCATTCTTCCATGAGCCTTCATCTCCCTCCCTCATTCTTGGTGACTTCAACATTCATGTCGATGACCCCTCTGACTCTTATGCCTCTCAATTTCTCGCTTTAATATCATCCTACAATCTTCAACTGTGCTCCACTACCTCCACTCACCAGAATGGCCACTGTCTTGATCTTGTCCTCTCATCCAACTGCTCGCCCTCTAGTTTCTGTGCCTCACCTCTTCCCCTCTCTGATCACCATCTTATAACTTTCACTCTTAAACACCCTCCTCCCCAGTCTCGTCCGATTCTGACCAATACATTTAGAAATTTTCAAGCTGTTAACCCTTCTACTCTGTCCTCCAACGTCTCAAATCTCTTTTCTGACGCTATGTCATTTGAGTCTGTCAATGAGGCTGTCTCTTCCTACAATGCTATTCTCTCTTCTGCTCTGAACACCCTTGCGCCTCCCGTGTCTCGTCCTATCAGGCGTGCCAAACCCCAGCCGTGGCTGACCGCTGACATCCGCTATTTACGTTCCTGTACCCGCGCTGCCGAACGCCTCTGGCTGAAATCCCGTACCCTTGCTGACTTCGTTCATTTCAAATTCATGCTGACCTCCTTCCGATCTGCCCTTTCACTTGCCAAACAGGACTACTACATCCAGCTGACCAACTCTCTTGGCTCTAACCCTCGCCTTCTCTTTGCCACGCTGAACTCCCTCCTTAAAGTGCCTTCACCCCCTACTCCCCCTTCGCTTTCTCCTCAGACTCTAGCCGAGTACTTTCATGACAAGGTTCAAAAGATTAACCTTGAATTCTCAATCAAACCACCTCCACCCTCCCCTCCCCTAGTCCATTCCCCCAACCCTCCAACCCCTCCCTCCTTTTCCACCTTCTCTGATGTCACTGATGAGGAAACTGCACTTCTTCTTTCCTCGTCCAAACGTACCACCTGCCCCTCTGATCCCATTCCCACTCACCTACTTAACACTATCTCCCCCACTGTCATCCCTTTTATCCGTCATATCCTCAATCTTTCGCTTTCCACTGCGATTGTTCCTGATGCCTTCAAACATGCTGTAGTCACACCGCTCCTTAAAAAACCTTCACTGGACCCTACCTGCCCCTCTAGCTATCGGCCCATCTCCCTCCTCCCTTTCCTCTCCAAGATACTTGAACATGCTGTTCACCGCTGCTGCCTCGACTTCCTTTCATCTCGAGCTATTCTTGACCCGCTCCAATCTGGCTTTCGCTCTCTTCACTCGACTGAAACGGCACTTGCCAAAGTCTCTAATGACCTGTTACTGGCCAAATCTAAAGGTCTCTACTCTATTCTCATCCTCCTCGACCTATCTGCTGCTTTTGATACTGTTGATCACACCTTACTCCTTGATACATTATCCTCACTTGGATTCCGGGGGCCCTGTTCTTTCCTGGTTCTCTTCCTATCTCTCCCAACATACTCTTAGCGTATACTCTGGTGGTTCCTCCTCCACATCTATCCCGCTAACAGTCGGTGTATCCCAAGGATCTGTCCTAGGACCTCTCCTCTTCTCCATCTATACCTCTTCCCTTGGTGCTCTGATCTCATCCCATGGCTTTCAATACCACCTTTACGCTGATGATACCCAGATCTACCTCTCCGCACCAGATATCTCAGCTGAAATCCAGACCAAAGTATCGGCCTGCCTGTCTGACATCGCTGCCTGAATGTCTCGCCGCCACCTGAAACTAAACATGACCAAAACTGAGCTTCTCCTCTTTCCCCCTAAACCTGCCTCGCCTCTCCCCCCCCCCCCCCCATTCTCTATTTCGGTAGATAACACTCTCATCCTCCCTGTCCCGTCTGCGCGCAACCTTGGAGTCATCTTTGACTCCACTCTCTCCTTCTCTGCTCATATTCAGCAGATTGCCAAAATCTGTCGTTTCTTTCTCTATAATATTAACAAAATTCGCCCTTTCCTCTCCGAGGACGCTACCAAAACCCTTACCCACACCCTTATCACCTCTCGCCTAGACTACTGCAATTTGCTTCTCGCTGGTCTCCCGCTCAGCCATCTATCTCCTCTTCAATCTGTCCAAAACTCTGCTGCGCGTCTTATATTCCGCCAGAGTCGCTATACTCACATTAGCCCTCTCCTCAAGTCGCTTCACTGGCTCCCTATCCGCTTCCACATACGGTTCAAACTTCTCCTTTTGACCTACAAGTGCATCCACTCCGCAGCTCCTCGTACCTTTCCGCTCTCATCTCTCCCTACACTCCTCCCCGTGAACTCCGTTCGCTGGGTAAATGTCTCCTGTCGTCCCCCTTCTCCCCCCCTGCTAACTCCCGGCTCCATTCCTTCTATCTTGCTGCTCCCTATGCCTGGAATAGACTCCCTGAGCCAGTACGTCAGGCTCAGTCTCTGGCTGCTTCAAGTCTAGGCTTAAAGCCCACCTCTTTGCTACTGCTTTCGACTCCTAACCATGACTCTCTTACTCAACACCCTCGCTTATCACCCCTACCACTGCAATTTCCCCACCTCTAGCTGTCTGTTCATCTGTCCAATTTAGATTGTAAGCTCTGTTGAGCAGGGACTGTCTTTTCATGTTAATTTGTACAGCGCTGCGTAAGTCTAGTAGCGCTATAGAAATGTTTAATAGTAGTAGTAGTAGTAGGTGGGTAGGCAAGTCAGGGAGGGGGTTGGGGGTCCCAGGCTCACCAGAAATATCTTGGTGGGGTTGGGAGGGGGAGCTCTGGAGCCATTGGGTCAGCTGATATGTTTGTTGCTGCCTGAGTTTTGGTATGGTAGCTTTGCCATAGAGGGTCTGATTGACTTTTTTGCAGGTAGTCTGTATCACTGTTACTGAGGTGACACAAAAATGTGAAAACCATTTGTATGGTGAGTAGAATTTAATATTCATTTATTCACTGTACCTCAGCAATGATTGATGCCTAGTCGGTGAGTGGCTCAATCCTTGTTCAATATTCAGAACTGAATATGGATTGGGCTCTTCACTGACAAGAGACTGTTCATTGCTAGGGTGTACAAATAACTTTAAATTTGTGCACAGAAAGACCCAAATCAGAAAACTGTGCACATATTATAACAGCTTTGAGCACACCCTTTTCTGTCTGTGCGTTTTTTTAATGGTGCAGTAATTTGAATGGTGTTAGATTAGTAAGTGGTTATTTATACCATTTAAGAAACTGTGTACGATTTTCAGTGTACAAGTACATCAGCCCCAGTGAGCCATGGACAGAACTAGGGATCCACATTTCTAAATATTTTTGTTTTAAACTACAATTTCCAGCTCTCAAGCACTTTCTTCTTTAAAACAGACCAACAAGTTGCCAGAGTATGTACCTTTTGCACGTGGGGGAGGGGGGGGGTGCTGGTAAATTTTTAACAATAGGCTCTCTCTCCAGGCATACCTTTACTGGCAGGGATGCCGAGTAGAGAGCTGCATGAGAACGGGGTTAGGGGGAGTCCCACGGTTACCACGAGGGATGGACCCAGGTCCGCAGGGATGGACTCAGGTCCCTGGGGATCCCACAGGGATGGAGCCGAACCCTGCGAGGATGGATCTGAGCCCTGCGGGGATCCTACGGAAGCATAGGCAAGTCGAGTGGTGTCTTCCCTCCCCTCCAGCCCTGGGTACCCTCCCCAAACATACCTCAGCACATCCTGGTGGTCTAGTGGGGCAGAAAAGATCCCCACTCTTTCCTGCCCACTGCCGCTGATCCTCTCTCTGCCGCTGTTTCTTTAAAATGGCTGTCGAGACTTCTGCAGAAGTCTTCTGAGGCCACTGATTGAAGGCCATTTAAAGAAACAGCGGCAGCGGGCAGGCAAGAGTGGGGATCTTTCCTGCCCCACTAGACCACCAGGATGTACTGAGGTATGTTCAGGGAGGGCAAGCAGGGCTGGAGGGGATGGATGGAGTCATGCATGGGGGGGGCCATGGGTTTGAGGGAGCGAGAGGGCTGGAAAACATTTTGGTAAGGGGGACGTACATGGAAAGGGAAAAGGGGAAATAGAGAACATGGGATAGAAGGGGATGAAGAGGAGAGGGGGACATGCTGCTCATGGATGAGAGGGAAAGGAAACGAAAGGGGGGGCATGTTACTCACGCATGTTTGCTTTTTTTGAAAATGTGCGTTTTGAAACATTTTTATTTAGCAGAATATGGAAGAAAATGCATTTATATAACTTTTACCAGTATTTATAGAATCTGGTTTTCTTGGGCGGGGGGGGGGGGGGGGGGTAAGGGTGACTATGCGGCGAGGTGCGATACAGTGTGGCGGTGTGGGGCTGGGGGTGGGAATGGAGGAGGTTACTTGTGGTGGGGGTGGATAGGGATGAGTTACAATCTCACAGAGATGGGCGGGGGACGGGTTGGATTCCCACAGGGACGGGTTTGATTTCTGTCCCCGTGCAACTCTCTAATGCCGAGCTCCATCAGCCAATAAATGGACTGCTACCACTCCCTGCTGCTTGTTTCTGGCTCCGAGCAGCATGCTGGAACTTCCTGCACATGCACAAAAAGTCCCAGCCTGCTGCTCAGAGCTGGAAACAAGGAGTGGGGAGCAGCAGCAGTCTACTTACTTGGCTGGTGGGGCTCAGCATCCCCTCCAGCAAAGTAAAAGGAAGGGACCCAAGCCCATATTTTGGGACCCAGTTGTTAAAGTAGCAATGAGGGAGGGGGGCCTACTTTAACAACCAGCTCCCAAAATTCTTAAAAAATTAACAAACAACTCTTGTGAGCCCATGAGAGCCCGCTCAAGCGCACCACTGCTCTTGCACCTTATCCCAGTGATCTTGCCGTCCAAGTCAGCAAATCGTACTTAAGGTTGCACCAATTCTGTCTGTATTTGGGACAGTGCATCATCCAGGCTCTCCGACTCCAGAGAAATCTGTCAATTTGGTGACTGAAGTTTATGGGAAAGGGAGCTGGCAATGGTTTCCTGCTAGTGAATGAGAAAAAGGTAGCCGGGTTTAAATTTTAAAGCATCAGTAGCCATCATTAAAACCACAGATGTCTTAGATCCACCAGGTCTTGTTTTAGTTTTCCTTTCTTTGATATACCACCTTTCTGTGGTTACAAAGCAATTTACATAGTATATACAGGTACTTATGGAGGGTTAAATAACTTGCCCAGAGCAACAAGGAGCTGCAGTGGGCATCAAAGCCAATTCCCCTGGTTTTCAGGCCACTGCACTAACCATTAGGCTACTCCTCCACTCCCAAGCTTCGGCCATGTGTCCCTCCTGAGAGGCTCAAGGACCTACAATCCCTCTCCCCAGTGATCTAGCATCTCCCCTTCCTTCCTTTGAGATGTTTAGAATCTGCTCTTCCTTTTCTTATACCCCCCCCCCCAATGTTTTCATCTTCTCCCCTTCCCAGGCCTACCTCATCCCTCCTCCCACTCTCATTGCTGCAGCTGCACACTGCCACCTGGGCCTGCAGCACCAAAAGGCAGGTAGCCGGTGTGGGACCTTGAGCAATTGCGCATGCACCAAGGCCTGCCATATCCTGCTCCTGCTGAGCTTCCATGCTGACTTTTGTTTAGCGGCATGACTGTCAATTCCAGTGCAACACCACAAATTGTGCCACACTACGCAGACACCAAGGGGCTCATTTTCAAAGCAAAGTAAGCTCAGCTTAAGAGAAGGACTTTGATGGTGTCTGAGGATCTCAAGGTGATGAAACCACAAATTACAAGAGGACCTTATGAGACTGGGCGTCTAAATGGCAGATGACGTTTAATGTGAGCAAGTGCAAAGTGATGCATGTGGGAAAGAGGAACCCGAATTATAGCTACGTCATGGAAGGTTCCACGTTAGGAGTCACAGACCAAGAAAGGAATCTAGGTGTCGTCGTTGATGATACATTGAAACCTTCTGCTCAGTGTGCTGCTGCAGCTAAGAAAGCAAATAGAATGTTAGGTATTATTAGGAAAGGAATGGAAAACAAAAATGAGGATGTTATAATGCCTTTGTATCGCACCATGGTGCGACCACACCTCGAATATTGTGTTCAGTTCTGGTCGCCGCATCTCAAAAAAGATATAGTGGAATTAGAAAAGGTGCAGAGAAGGGCAACGAAAATGATAAAGGAGATGGGACAACTTCCCTATGAGGAAAGGCTAAAGTGGCTAGGGCTCTTCAGCTTGGAGAAAAGGCGACTGAGGGGAGATATGATAAAGGTCTATAAAATAATGAGTGGAGTTGAACTGGTAGATGTGAAGCGTCTGTTTACGCTTTCCAAAAATACTAGGACTAGGGGGCATGCGATGAAGCTACAATGTAGTAAATTTAAAACAAATCGTAGAAACGTTTTCTTCACTCAACATGTAATTAAACTCTGGAATTCGTTGCCAGAGAATGTGGTAAAGGCAGTTAGCTTAGTGGAGTTTAAAAAAGGTTTGGACGGCTTCCTAAAGGAAAAGTCCATAGACCATTATTAAATGGACTTGAGGAAAATCTACTATTTCTGGGCTAAGCAGTATAAACTGTTTTGTACTTTTTTGGGATCTTGCCAGGTATTTGTGACCTGGATTGGCCACTGTTGGAGACAGGATGCTGGGCTTGATGGACCTTTGGTCTTTCCCAGTATGGCAATACTTATGTACTTATGTAACGTGACAAGGCGGTGGCTATGGCCAGAAGGATGCCAGGCTGCATAGCGAGGGGTATAACCAGTAGAAGAAAAGAGGTGTTGGTGCTCCTGTACAAGTTGTTGATGAGGCCCCACTTGGAGTACTGTATTCAGTTTTGGAGGTCATAGTAAAAAGACTTGAAGAGGGTCAAAGTAAAGCAACAAAAATGGTATGTGATAGTGATGTTCAAATATTTGAAAGGTATTAATCCACAAACAAATCTTTTCCAGAAATGGGAAGGTGATAGAACTAGAAGACATGATTTGAGGTTGAAGGGGGGCTGACTCAGGAACGTCAGGAAGTATTTTTTCACCGAGAGGGTGGTGGATACCTGGAATGCTGTTCCACGGGAGGTGGTGGAGATGAGAAATGTAACAATTCAAAAATGTGTGGGATAAACACAAAGGAATCCTGTTTAGAAGGAATCAATCCAAAGAAGCTTAGCGGAGACTAGGTGGCAACACTGGTAATTGGGAAGTAAAGCCAGTACTGGGCAGACCTCTACAGTCTGTGCCCTGATTATGGCTGGATAGATTTGGATAGGCTTGAGTGAAGCTTTCAGTGGCTTCGATGACAACTTCACAAGTTTTAGAACAAGGACAGTGCCGGGCAGACTTCTACGGTCTATGCCCTGAAAATGGCATGGACAAATCAAGATCAGGTATTCATATGGCGTATCACATCATATTTTATGAGTTTATCATCTGGGCAGACTGGATGAACCATACAGGTTTTTATCTACCATCATCTACTATGTTACTGATTGGTCAGCCCTGCATGTCTTATACTTTCATAACCAGTGGCGTAGCTAAGGGTGGGCCTGGGTGGGCACAGACCTACCCATTCTTGCCTCAGGCCCACCCAGTCAGCAGCCCATGAGGCCCCCAAAACTCTTCAGTGGTGGCGCCTCACTACTCCTTCTTGCCCTCTTCTCCACTCGTGGCCTGGCATCTGCCCATCTTTCTCTGGAACCCCCCCTCCTGGTCTACCTCAGAGCTACTGCCGGCGGCTATTCCTATAGGCATCGTGTGCCGGCCCTGCAGGCATCTCTCTATCATGTCCTGCCCTCAATGATGTCACTTCTTGTATTTTTGGCGGGGATGTGGTAGAGAGAAGCCTGCAGGGCTGACGCAGGTTGACTATAGGAATTGCGACGGGCAACGGCTCTGAGGTAGAACCAGGGGAGCGGGTTCAGAGAAACAGGCAGACGTCAGGTCATTAAAAAAAACCTATATTGTATGTATGTACAGGGGTAGGGGAGGAGGTGGGAAGGGCCCACCCAGGTTAACTCTGGGCCCACCCAAAATGGCAGGTCTGCCTACGCCCCTACCTTGAAATAGAAGAGGCACACCATTTATTGTGACCATAATCTTTTGAGAAATCTCATTATGATCTCACTCCAGCAGTTCATGCCTAAATGTTTCCATCTATTTTACATCCCATGCCAATTTATCATAGGCCAGTGCAGTGGCAGTCCTCAGATGGGGGTTATATGCCCCAGGTTTCCTAGAACCCTCCAATCAAGAGTCCTAAATCCAGCTACTAGGGTCATCATTGCACGACTATGACCTTCTTGGGGCTGGCACAAAATCAAGTGTAAACCGAATTGAAAAAACCCCCAGACAGTCTAGTCGACAAGATCCAACCAAATTCCAGTTATACTTTTAATAGTGAGAGAAGATCCGCTGGCAAGCAGAGAACTCAAACGCCCCACGGTAATGACAACAAAGCACAAAAAGTGGGAGAGCGACCAAGGATACCAGAAACTGGAGGATGTTCTTTAATTTAAAGTTTATTGGAAGTTTGAAGATTCGACACAAGGTTGTGTTTCGGCCGTCAGGCCTGCATCAGGAGTCTGCTGTGCAGGGTGTTGCGGAAGAATGATGATAAAAGATGCTTTGAAGATGTCACAACAGTCTCTTGCACAAAAAAATGACTGGATGATGATGAGGATGATTCTTCAACAATGGCGTAATAGTCTTGAAAAAGACTTTTCTGAAAATGAGCGCGTGGTCTAGTCAAACCGCTGCACGCGCTGCTAGGTATTCAAAAAATGGAATACCTAGCAGCGCGTGCAGCGGTTTGACTAGACTAAATACAGTGCAAAAGGAAGCGATGAAGAGAGAGCAACTTTTACCTTGTCAACAAAATCAGCCAATAACCCCCCCCCCCCCTATTCCGCAGTGCCGCGGCTTTAAGAAATTCCAGCGTTCCATAAACTGGGAGATTCCCTGAAGGCGGAACAATCTCCTGTCACGCCCGCGGCGCAGCAGTGGGTGGAGCGTTCTCGTCCGTCTGTTCTCAATCTAACCTCCTCGGCCAGGCAAGTCGCAGCAGTGGGAGGAGCGTTTTTCTCTTTTCGTCACGCCCACTGGAGCGGGGCGCTGAACTTAATCCTTCTCATAGTCATAACTCTGCTGCATATGCAGGCCGGGGTCTGGCAGCGGCTTCCAGTGAAAGGCAAGTGGTTGATACTATATTATTAGACTACATGCTTAAATCTGTTAAGCAATTACTCTCGAGCTAGCACTTTTTTAAAAGTTCTTTCAAGAATTAAACGGTAGTGTTTTCTCCGGTATTCAGAGTTTGTGTCGGTAGTTTGAAGGTTAAGCATCCAGGTGAGAGGGTTGAATGGTATACACATCATTTGGGTTCTTATGCAAAGAGGCTTTAGTTTCATCATGGGTTGGGGGATGATTTCAGGTAGTCTTTTTCTGCTCCTTTGCTAGCCCGGGTTAAAGTAGATTTATGAGCCGTATTCTCCTCCTATTTATAATTAGTTGTGACTGAGGTACACTTGAAACGACTTTTTTTTTTAAAGCCGGGTTTCCTTTGAATGTAAACCCTGGAGGACGGGGTGGTTCCTGATTGTTATAATATTGGCAGACACTTAAATATGTAGAGGGTATAAATGCAGGAAACATTTTTAACTGGAAAGGAAATTGTAGAACCTGGGGTCAAAGAGGGATGGAGTGCCTGAAGAATAGCATTGGGAACTATTTCTTCACCGAAAGGGTGGGGTGGATGCATGGGATAGTCTCACAAGGGAGGTGGGGGAGACAGAAACAGAGAGCTTGAGATAAGCGCAGATGATCTTCCTTAGTGCTGAGGGGGAGGGAAAGGAAAACTGGAGACTGGGCAGGGGGGCCTGAGTATGGCAGCACACAGAGATAAGATGGGTATAGAAATCATAATATCTGGTGCCCCAGGGATGGCTCAGATCTCTCTATGCGAGCCAGACTGTCACCCCTGAAAGAGAAGTTTCACATGGTAGAGCAGAACATCCCTGCTAAAATATTAAGGCAGGAAACCAGAGTCAAGGAAGTGTCACTATAGCATGAAATGCAAACTACAGCAAAGGAAGATGTGATCGATCTGCTTAGAATACAGCCTCAGCCTTATGGATTAAGGGTTTGAGTTTCTTGCCTCAAAGTTTTAATGACCCAAGAAACATTATTGCTCTTTTTTTTTTTTCTTGTCTTGTCCAAATCGGATGCTTTTATGGGCAAGTTTGCAGAATCTGGGAACTGAGGTACCTCTATTGGAAAGAGCTTCTTTAAAAGACACTTTTCCCGTGCTGTACGTTCATTTAACAAGATATTCCGAATTCCGCTCTGATTTGATGGTGGTTGCTGGAAACATCAGTCCTAGATTATACTTCCCCCGAAAGAAGGGGTGGGGGGAACCTTTAAAAAAGCTTAAGCGGGGAAACGCATCGCGCAAAAATGTTCCCTGACTGCGTGCCAGGGAGAGGGGCTGGGTGCGGCCCTGTTAAAAGTGCACAGCTGAAGTTATTTGTTTGGGAGCATTGTTTATGGGGAGGAGCCTTCCCTTGGTTATCTTCATAGCTCCTCCTCTTTCTCAAATCTCAGCTTTTCATGGTAGATGTGTTAAATGGGTTTCATTCCATCTCGTATGATTCTTCACCTCCCCCTCCCCCAATACACTCCCTGTTTATTTTATTCCCATTCGGTTAACACGCTGGTATTCTAGGACAGTGTTTCCCCGGTCTGGTCCTGGAGTACCCCTTGCCAGTCAGGGTTTTGGGATATCTACAATTTAAAATGCATTTAACAAGTGAGTTATGTTTTTCAGCCGCAGCATATTCATATTTAGCTAAAATACACACACAATTCCACCATGATAAATAAGTTACTTTGTCAAGATCTTTCCAACAAAAGAAAAGTGTTCTAAGGGCTTGATGTAACATTAAATCCAGTAATTGTGCTTGATATTTGTCTATTGATGATTGTAACATTAGTGATCCACATAACTCACTTGTTAAGTACAACAAAATATGGTCTCCTTTACTAAACTCACTACGTAATAACCTTTGTCAGAATTGAAATTATGTATTACTCCTGTGACTTATGATTATGATCTGTTATCGAAATAATCCCGGACTTGCCCTAACTTGAACATGTATGCTGATGCTTGTTACTGTTAACTTGTTAAGCTGGCTAATTGCTTTATTTTAGCCATTTGTTATCATTTATAAAACGCAATAAAAATATTGGAACTAAAAAAAATGCATGAAAGAGATTTGCATATAATAGAGGCAGTATAAAAGTTCATGCATATTTCATTGTGGATATCCTGAAAACCTGACTGGCAAGAGGTACTCCAAGACTGGACTTGGGGAACACTGTTCTAGCATTTTACTTAAATTTTTTTTTAAACTTCTAGTGTTTGGATATTGGGAGAAGTTATTGAATTTTTGGACTTTATTGCTTCATTTTTTGGAGGGGGGGGGGGGGGATGATTCACCCATTTTGAATCATGGTGAATTATTCTATACTTCAAACCATAATTCCTTACATTTTGTTGTTCCTGTTAGTTCTTACCATATTTGATTACTCTTCCGCTAGCACAATTTAGTTGCTTACTAGCTCCACATGGATGCTGCCTGTGTATTTAAATTAAGTATGTCATTAACAATCCCTCGGTTTTTTTTTACTGCAGGCTGCCTTTTTTATATATATTTATATTATATATATGAGGGTTTTTTTTTGCTCTCTGCAGGTTTTCCGGTGGTGGTGGTTGGCCTATGATGATAGCCTAATCAGGTGTGTCCACATAGTTGGTACCCTTGGCTTGTGAGGCCTAATTTGATATTCACTATAATTGACTCTTGATTATTACGCAGACAGCAGTCTGTTTTAGGACAAATGTACACCTATAGGCAGAACATTGCCAGATAAGAATGTGCTTGTTGCAAATTTTAAGGTCTGTTTTCATTGTCATTTTTGGGGCTTTTGAAGCATGTATGCCACCTAGAGGAGCGTTTTTAAAAGAACATCAAGTCAGAATTGGGAGTTCTGACCAAGCAGGACAGCTAATTTCTGCACTGTGGAGGCAGATAAAAGTGAATTGACCCATTCAGTCTGTCCAGCTGTTGGATCTGCTCTAAGTAGATGCTAGTTTAATCTACCACTATCCTCTAGATCTGTGTCATTACCATGTTGGCTTACATCACTTCCACTGGTATACTATTTCTGGTGTTATCAACTTCCTTTTTGTTCTTACATGTTCCATATTTAATCCAACAATTTACCCCCTTCCCCCACTCCCACGTCTAGCTGTAAAGTTTTGTAATTCAAGCAGTCACCAAATCTACTGAGGTTGTCGTCTGAAACATCTGGCCACCCTGTACCTGTTACTATTAATCATTTCTATCGTACTACAAGACACATGCAGTGCTATACGCAAACATGTAATTGTAACCCCATCTGCTCTCTGACACCTCTTTTTTGAAGTATGAGATCAGTACCGACACTCCATCCCATGGAGGTTCTTTCAGGTCCTGGATTCCCTGGAGGATTGCCTGTTTATCTTGAAAATGGTTCTCTGGAAGCCTAAAACCCTTATTTGAGTATAGAACTGCTGAGAGTTAAATATTGACCCATATGATACAGTGATTAGATGGTCCTAAATTTTCACTTCCTTTGGGATTAGTGACACTCTCTATTCATCAGTACCAGATCAGTATGGGCTCATCATCAGTTGCCTGAGGAACACCCCTCATAGAGCATCCAGGATGACATCTCTCCTAGCAGATGCTACAGAAGTAGGCTGCCAGGTGTAGACTGGAGCCTGAACCCACCTACAAGCAGTATCTCTCCTGGTCAGTTAGTTTTAGGTCAGGGTGAGTGGGGCAGTTGCCCAGAGCACCATACAAGGGGTGACATTTTGAGCCCTGACTGTGCATGTGAACCAGGAACAATCCACAGCCTCCTGACCCAATCTGCCCTGAGTGATGCAAACCAGAAGCACCACATAATGGCATGGTTCCCCACTAACACGACCTGCTGTCTTAATCCATGACACCATTGACATGCTCCCTCTCTCTGGAGGTGGGTGCCACCCACCCTCTCTTTTGCTTGTACTGGATATTTCCATGCTCAAGATTAGAATGTAAGATTCCCCCCACCCTTGAACAATTCATAACTTGATTTCACTTTATCCTCATTTGTCTTTGGCCCTTATTGAGCTCCTAATAGCTGCAGAAAATTCCTTCTACTCCACTGTTGTGTAAGCAGGGGGCGCTTCTGAGACACAGGTGTCCAAATGACTCCCCCCCCCCCTCTCCCCTCCTGCTTTTGAAACTTTGGAGTAAGTACAGTGATATCCAGTTCTCCCCCCCTTTGCATGTGTCTAGTGAATCTTTGAGGTACCTGGAATGTTAGATGGAAGGGGTGGAGTCTTCTTCCTCTGAGGTACCTGGAATGTTAGATGGAATCCCTTATCAGATTTTTGCCTTTCCTTTGGGTGTTTCTGCCATTTGTGGTAGATTCTTAGTACAGCACAGTTTAATCCACGTTCTAGATGTTCCACAAGTGTATGATTTAGTCTGGTAGTGGAGTTGGACACAGCGGGTGTCTGATATCAACAGTTGAGTCTGGCATGTGTCTCATTTTGGGACAATTTGCTCTGGATGGAGCAGTCTCTGAGTAATTTTAACAAGCTGTAGTTGGTAAATGAGCAGAAAAGGATCAACCTCTGAACTTTTCATAAGGTGTTCTAGAAGGAAAACCATTCAGAATCTGGCAGGCTTCAATAAATACAAGGTAGCAGCATTATCCATACATAAGCTCCAAGTGAAGGAGTCGAGAAGCTGAAAGGAGGGGAGCAATGAGGAAGTGCTACTTAAGCACCTTGCAACCACGCGCTGCCTGGTTCTTCTTTCATTACTGTCCCCATGCCATGGAAATATGCCTTGGTGAACCCTCCCTTGCTCAAGAAACCACATCTAGAACCCTCCCTTCCAAGTAATTTTTGCCCAATTTCTAATCTTCCTTTTTCTTCAGTAAAATTCTAGATATACTTGTTCTTAGCTTGACGCCTTTATTGAACATTCCAATATTCTTCACCTTATCTGTCTGGCTTCTGTACACACCACAAACCCTTCTCCTGGCCCTTTATGCTATGCTATATGATTCTTATATTCTGCTAAGTTCAAAAGAGATTCTGAGCGGATTACAAACAATAAGTCCTTTGGGAGAATTTTATAATTGCATGTCTAATACATTGAAACTATACAAACATCTTTCTCATCAATTGCACATCTCAAACATTAATTACCGTTGCATATCCAATATATTGAAACTATCTTTCTCATCAACTACAGTCTGAGGAAGTTCCTCAGAAACTAATGACACTGTGTTGCTCTCGATCACTGTTTTTCAGTCATCATTGTCTCTCTTGATCTTCAGCATTTGATTTAGTGGATCACTCTCTTCTCCGTCATCTCTGCACTGTTGAAATCTCTGGCTTGGTCCTCTTGTGGTTCTGTAGCCATCTCTGATTATTTCAACTCACCTATCACACCTGTTGCGCCCCTTCTTTCCTGGTTTGGTCTGGTGTTCAGTAGGGATCCATTCTTTCTCCCACCTTCTTTTGTTTAATATTTTCCTTGCACTGCTTCTCACAATGGTACAGGGACAGAGCTGTCTACCTTTCTGCTATGCTGACGATATCCTTTATCGTGTGTCTGATCCTCTTGCTCCCTTCACTGTCCTGAATTCTTGCTTCTCTGCTGTCTCCAGTTGGGTTAGGGATGATGAACTTGTTAACTCTTCCAAATGCAAAGCTATTGTTTCCCCTAGTCCTTGCGCTTCTCTGCCTCCAGCCAGTGGTGTACCGAGGGTGGGGCGGTGGGGGCGGTCCATCCCAGGTGCACGCTGCAGGAGGGGTGCCCGGGGCAGAGGGAGCAGGGAACTGGCGGAACTGACAGTTGCGCAGCTGCTCCCCAGCAGGTAAGAAGAATGCACACACTGGGGGTGGGGGGGGGGGGGGGGGGGGGTGACGCACCAGGGGGGATGCTACACCCGGGGGAGGGGGTGTGCAGCGGAGAACCGCCTCGGGTGGCAGCCGACCAAGGAACGCCACTGCCACCAGCACTTCTCCTTGGCACCCAATAGCTCCCCTTCAGTGATTGTATCAGACTTTTGGGTGTTAGGCTAACTTTTAAAGCCCAGATTGATTCTTTCATTGATTGTCTTTTTTTGCCCTCCACCATATTTGCTCTGTTTCTCCATTCCTGTCTGCTCAATCCATTCGGCCTCTGGTGTTGGCTTTGGTTATAAAGGAATCCTGTGCCGAAGGAATGGATCCTCAGGAGCTTAGTCAAGATCGGGAGGCGGGGATAGTGCTGGGAAGACTTATACGGTCTGTGCCAGAGCCGGTGGTGGGAAGCGGGACTGGTGGTTGGGAGGCAGGGATAGTGCTGGGCAGACTTGTACGGTCTGTGCCAGAGCCGGTGGTTGGGAGGCGAGGATAGAGCTGGGCAGACTTATACGGTCTGAGCCAGTGGTTGGGAGGCGGGGCTGGTGGTTGGGAGGCGGTGCTGGTGGTAGGGAGGCGGGGATAGTGCTGGGAAGACTTATACGGTCTGTGCCAGAGCCGGTGGTGGGAAGCAGGACTGGTGGTTGGGAGGCGGGGATAGTGCTGGGCAGACTTATACGGTCTGTGCCAGAGCCGGTGGTTGGGAGGCGAGGATAGAGCTGGGAAGACTTATACGGTCTGTGCCAGAGCCGGTGGTGGGAAGCAGGACTGGTGGTTGGGAGGCGGGGATAGTGCTGGGCAGACTTATACGGTCTGTGCCAGAGCCGGTGGTTGGGAGGCGGGGATAGAGCTGGGCAGACTTGTACGGTCTGTGCCAGAGCCGGTGGTTGGGAGGCGAGGATAGAGCTGGGCAGACTTATACGGTCTGTGCCAGAGCCAGTGGTTGGGAGGCAGGGCTGGTGGTTGGGAGGCGGTGCTGGTGGTTGGGAGGCGGGGATAGTGCTGGGCAGACTTATATGGTCTGTGCCCTGAAGAGCACAGGTACAAATCAAAGTAGGGTATACACAAAAAGTAGTACATATGAGTTATCTTGTTGGGCAGACTGGATGGACCGTGCAGGTCTTTTTCTGCCGTCATCTACTATGTTACTATGTTATCACTTGTATAGGCTTTTCTTGATATACTGCAAATGATCCTTGAGGCCACTACGCGGTTTACAATTTCTATTAAAGGTACTTTGTGCTGTCCCTAATGAGCTCACTATCATCTAAGTTTTATATATTGTATCTGGGGCAATGGAGGGCTAAGTGACTTGCCCCGGGTCACATTGAGCTGTAGAGGGAATTGAACCAGATTCCCTAGGATCTCAACCGTTTATGCAGCAGCGGGAATTGAACCCACTTCTCCAGGGTATATTATAAGTTATTACTCTGTTTTTGGTTACTAATGTCTAATGTGGTCTGTATTGGTAGCATATCTCTCTATATAAAAGGCAACACCAACGTTCTATGAAGCCTCCAGCCGGAAGTGTGAAGGGGGAGAGATATCCGGTTTCCCCATGAGTGTCTGCCCCGCCCTCTCTGTAACAGAAACAGTCAGTGAAGGAAAACACAGCAAAGCAGTGAAGGACTCAGAGGGGGGAGGGGAGAGAGGGCAGAGGGTAGGGACACACACACTCCCACATGCACACAGAAGAAAACCTTGCTAGCCCCCGTTTCATTTGCATCAGAAACGGGGCTTTTTTACTAGTGTTATAATATTTTCTTTTTCTACTATTACCTTTTGTCATTTATTTCAAATATACAATTGAAAATTGCTAATAGAAAATGGGGTGTGGGATTTTTTTTAATAACCAAGCTGATGTTTGTTTTTTTTTTTTTTTCTAAGCAAATATGTTTGTTTTTGCCATATCAGTTTTAATAATCGAATGTGTGTTTCATAAGAGAACCATTTGGGGAATCCATGCTTTCACTCTGCTGTGGTCAGCATTGCCAGTCTAACTCATTACCAGGAGATCTTGCTTCAGTTGTGATTATTTAGACTTCCATGTTTGGTGTTCCACCAGTAAACCGTGTGCATCCAAAAGCTGAAGGGGACAGGAGTTTAAAAAAATTAATTTATCTTGGGGCCTAATCGGAATCTCAGGGTGATATGAATTTAGACTAGCAGTAACTCACATGTCATGTACTTAATGTTTTACCTTTTCCTTCTCATTTCAGGGACTTTCAGAGGGAAGAACATTTTCAGTTTTCAGCTGTGATTTAAATTGAAGTGTTTGTGTGATAGACAAGTGCCTTTTCCTCAACCAGGAACATGCTGGGAACTTTTCTTATGCAACACTGCATTTAAGCTTCTTGTACTGTGTGCATCGGTTCTTGCAAGACAGAATTGTGGGAGAGTTTTCTGATTCTACTATTGTCTTTGAAGTGCCACAAGATTTGGAGTAACTTGCCTCAGCATGCCAGCTAAAACCCCCATCTATTTAAAAACCTCCACTCCCAAGAGGGGCAAGAAGGTGAAGCTTCGGGACGTGCTATCTGGTGACATGATCAGCCCACCGCTGGGGGACTTCCGTCACAGTGCCCACATTGGCCTGGATGGGGAGGGGGATATGTTTGGTGAACTCTCCTTCTTACAGGGGAAGTATGATCTGCTTCCAGGCTATTCTCAAAGACTGGCTTCGCAGAGTGCTGATGGGAGACTGCATGCAGAGCTCAGTCGAGGCGGTTACTGTGGATTCCTTAAGAATGCAGTATCGCTCCCTGTCTTTAGTGGCAACCCCTGTCAGGATCGGGCTCCTCCCAAGCCTCCCCGGCTGCACCTGGAGGAAGATCCCATTCAGAGGTCCATGTTCGTTACATTCCATAGCCAGGAAGATATTTCATTCTCGTCCAGCCTGCACCATGAACCTGTAGCTACCTCTCTGTCCTTTGCCACCACATCTACAGCTTCCTCGGAAGGATCCCTCTTAGGAAGCAATGCTTTTGACCACAGGGAAAGACTGAACATCCCCTCTAGTGCAGGCTCAATAAACCAGGATGGTAACGTGCCACCCCTACAGGCTGGGCTAGCCCAATCAGGGTCTCTGGCTGGCCTTGATCTAGATCTGGGGCCTTCAATTCTAGATGACGTGTTAAGGATTATGGATGGATACAAGGCTTGACATCTTTCCTTCCCCCCCCCTCCCCCCGCCCCAAGAAAAAGGATTTTGGAGCATGATGCAAGGAACATTATTTATTAAAGATTATTTCTTTTATAAGCTGAAATGGTCCATTGTGAGGATTTGACTAGCTGAGAATCCTATTTGGAAGACACTATAGTCTTTTAGATTCAAGAGTTACTAGAACTTTTCTTCTCCCGTCTTTCATTGTTAAAGGTTCAAAAAGTTAATGTTTTTTTTTTTTTCTGATTGTAAATTGAAGGCATTGAAAACATTTCCTCTTCTGGGAGAGTGAAATCCATACATGCTGTGAGCATAAAGCTCCAGGTTGGGGGAGAAGTTGGGCCAGTCCTATTTTTTCTTTCAATAGGTTGATGGACTTGAAAGTTTTTTTTTATCCGTACGACCTGGTGCAAGCTGCCAAGAGCTGCACCTACTGTGTTGGTCTTTTTGGAGCAGAAGTAGGCAAGCCCCAGTCCTGTGCACAGGAGTCTGCTCAGGTTGTCATGCTCTCCCTAATGGATATACATGAGATTACTGTAGACTTCTATGCAGTGCTATCTCATGCTTATTCAGCAAGGATAGCCTGAAACCCCACATTGATTGGGGGCTGTCTAGTGCTGTGTTTGTCATCCTCGCTCATGGCCTGGCCCAGGCCACTGGCGATGCTGGCATGGAAGGGAGTACATCCTGTTTATCCCTCTGTTTTTATATCCTGACCTCATGCTCTTTATGGCTGGGTATTTTTATACATTTAAAACATGCTGCTTTTATATATATATAAGAATTGTATGTCTTTGTAGGTCTGGCCTCTTTTGGGATTCCTTAATGTTATGTCACCACTAGGATCCTGGTAGAGCTCCCTTCAGACACAGAAGAAACAGAGGCCATCCTTTGGAGGATGCGACATGTTTGAACACTTTCTGAACACAGCTGTATATCAGCTCGAAGTGACATAGCTCGGTGCAGTTTTCCTTGTGTTTCCTACCAGTCACTACTTCTAGATTATGTGGAAACCCCTTTAAAAGTTTTGACTTTCCCTATAATACATGACTGGAAACCTAGATAGAAGCTGTGACAGGGAATCTACCTTCTTGCCCATTTTCAGACAACAAATTTATAAACTAACTCCTCTTTCATGTTCCTCTCTATGAAAGGTGGCGTTTGCCATTGTTTTACAGAATGAGCCTCCGTAGTGGACAGAGCTGAGTATGTTGGAAGCTTAAGAGCATTTGCTAAACTACTTAAATGCTTTTGGTTTTATTTGCTGCTGGGGGTCAGGTGTTATTGCGGGTACCAGGAAAGTTAGTAAAGGAGGTGTGAAAGTGACAACAAAGGCTTGACTTGAGAGGAGGAAACATACAGGTGTGTCTTAGGTCAATTTTGAATTAATGGCCTTCTGGCTTGGTCTTGCCCTAAGCCAGCTTGGAGTTTGTAGCTCTCATTTGATCATAAATTCAGATAAGGCTTGTGCACACAGTAATCAAAATTGCTTTCATTAGTGTAAACACTGAGAGTATGTAAGCCTGGGCTATTTGTACTAATCAAAGCAAAAATTGCTGCAGCTTTTTGTTCTGGGAAAATTACACACTGAATGCACAGACTCTGAATTTTCCACTGGAAAATATACACACAGCTTTCTGTCCCTACTCCGCCCTAAACCCTGCCTTTTTGGTCAGTAGATAAATGTACATGTATTCCAAAACATGTTTCTAGTTGTTGGTGATGGGTTGGGCAATAAATGACACCTAAAATGTTTTTACCTGTAGAAAGGGCCCAAATTAACATCCTCTATATGCCCCTGAACATAGTGGGATAAGAGTTTAAATATAGGCAGGTGCCAGGTCATCAAAGGACAATCCAAGCTTAATAATAAACCTGCTTGACACGCAGAAGTCTCCCAATTGATGGCTGACAGGTACAGTTCAGGAGAAGAGTTTGCAATCTAACTATAGGCATAGATTGGGTGACATACAGTCGCATACCTTTATCACCTGGTTTTGAGGGTGCTTGAATCATGTAAGTTAGTGATGGTGTAAGTAATGTGACAGGGAAGTGTGTGTAAAACTAAGCTATATGCACTCGTTAGTTTTTGGAAGAAGTGAGGAGCATGAGGATAGACTTATGTAGTTTTGTAAGGTTTTAATACAATTGTGGGCTGTCTTCATTTTCCTTTACTGTTCTCAGTGGGGGGGGGGGGGGGGGGGGGGGGCAGTATACGAGTCTATTCTCCTTGAGATAAAAGGGCATTTCAGAGCCCCAGTACACTAGAAGTGGGATATTTGTCAAAGCTCAATGAAGGGATTGTAAGCAAGGGACTTTAGCAGGAAGCCTTTTAAGACAAGTTAAAATGGTCTCCAGGTGAGCATGCGGGATGGCTCTGCCGTAGCCTAGTTATTAACCTGACCAGGTCTTAGCTGTAGGTTGTTCAGCTGAAGTCTGCTGTCCATGCAGAAGATAGCTATTTCAAGTGTGCTAAAAAGTACAGCATGAATGCAGATGGTGCTTTTTTGCTTTCTTTGAGGAAATGTAGCAGGACAGGTGTTGAGCCCCCAGCTCTTCTTTGCTACTGTACTGAAACTCTTAGAGAGCCTTGGCTGGGCTTAGCCAAAGCATAGAGCTCCTGGTTCTAAATGAGAGCTACCACCCTCCCTACTCTACTGAACTGGCCAAGCAGTAGAAGGTACTGAAGCTTTTTTCCTTCACTGCAATATTTACCTCTCTACTGGAGGGCAGCCCTAGTCTTCCCCAAAGAAGCTCATGATAGAGCAGGAGCTGGCAACCTGTGGGCTGAATGCAGCCCACAAGACCATGGCAAGTATACACAGAAATTGTCATTAAGGAGATTTTTTGGTGACTTTTTTAAAAAAAATACTTCATTTTGCAAATACTTTTGGAATAGTGTGCTTCTATTGTTTTTTAGTTACATTTTTACCTCCTCATGGAGCTCTATCCAGTTCCAGTTCTGACACTACATGATGTTGCAACCTGCTAGAGCTAGTACTGACATGCGGCCCTCTTGTGTATAAAGGTTGCCCATCTTTGCATTAGTGCGTGATAGAGGGACCTGATCTGTCCTGGTCCATCCCAATAAGCTACTCCATGTGGCTCTGGTTTCATACAACTGGATACTGGTGCAATTCTGTAACTTTTACACTCCTGCAAATGTTACCAAGGATGGGCATGTCTCAAGCTATTGCATTATTCTGAAATTAAAATCCATGTATATCTAATTAGAATATGACTGGTGCCGAGCTTCATCCCAGGCTTTCCTGGTGCCTTGGAAGGAATCGGTAGTAAAGCTGTTTCATTCTTCTGAGCTCTGTTCTGGTGTTTGTTTGGACTTTCTGTCTTATAAAAGTATAACATTTTAGAATGCTAACAATATTTGGATTTCCCTTTGGTTCAAATAGGTTCCTGACGCTGCACAGAGTTTGGCTTCAGCTATAATATTCTCCTGGTGCCTGCCCGCTGAGTGCTTCCAGATAGACAGACTGACCATGGGGTTGGAGGCATCAGGTGCAGAAAGGGGAATTAGATGTGAGGCATTGGGAGATTAAGGGGCAGATGATCAAAAGCAAACACAGGCGCCAGAGGCCAATAGTACCATTCTAGTGCCCATATTTGCTCCCGCCCAATGATCGGAGCTGGCGAGCATATGTAACGATGCACTCTCCGGCTCTGACAGATAATTGCATGCAAATGAGGGTCTCCTGTGTTCCTCCCTTTTCAGTAGGCAGCATGCCAAACAAGGTCGCTACTTCTGCTGCAAACCCTACGCCATCTCAGAAGAGGTTTTGACAGGTCTGGGATTTTCTCCAGACCTGTCATACCTAAGCCTGCCCCACCAAACAAAAGGTCTTATATGGTAGGGAAGCTATGCCCAGTGCATCCCAGGATCCCCTGGGCAGGGCAGGGTTCTGCCATTTTAGTGGCAGTACTGGAAGAAGGAAGGAATGCTACTCCCTCCTTGCCATTTGAAGGTATGGGGGCAGGTGGTTAGGGCTGGAGGTCCACTGGACCTCCAGCCCTTTCTTCTGGTGGGGGGGAGGGGTGCTAGACCACCAGGGGAGGTATCTTCTGTTGGGGTTGTTGGGCCAGGGGCTTTCTATATTGGGGGGGGGGGTGTCTGGAGGTACACCCCCTTGGAATGTTTGACAGGTCTGGGCACATACTGTAAGAGCACTTTTAACAATGTTGACCCTCAATCCACATAAATGCTTATAAAACCATCACCCCTCTGGATAATCCACATAATGTCATTCAGCTCATATCAAAAGATAGGGAAAAAGCCTGATAGGTCCGTGATAATACAGCACCCTAGCGGACCGGTCTGTGGAACACTCCTTTTGTGCTCTGTAAAAGTGGAGGAGTAGCCTAGTGAGTGGTTAGTGCAGTGGACTCTGATCCTGGGAAGCTGGGTTCAATTCCCACTGCAGCTCCTTGTGACTCTGGGCAAGTCACTTAAACCTCCATTGCCCCAGGTACAAATAAGTACCTGTATATACTATGTAAACCGCTTTGAATGTAGTTACAATAAAACCACAGGTGGTATATCAAGCCCCATTCCCTTTTCCCGCTCATGGGGCTGTTCCCACTAGACCTCCAAGAGCACCATGGACCGTGTGTTGCTTGGCTTCTTCAGGAGACCAAATCCTAATATCAACAGAAAAACCTAATTGTTATATCTCTTTCCTAAATGTACTATTCTATTAAAAAAATAAAGCCACTGCATTCCTACTGGCTGCCATAGGATGACGAGTGTTTCGACCACACAGTAATGGTGTCTTCAACTCTAAAGATGCTCACACATGCACAGAGACTTGCTTACTTCTAGATATACCCAACTCATGACAGTAGGCAGGATTCAAAGCAATTATGCTGTCAGCATCCCATCCACCTCTTTATTGAGCCCATTGGGTTCTATGGTGTTCAATTGGAAGATGTTTCTGCTCTTTGAAACTTAATTATTTTGCTATATCCCCTCCTCTATTTGATGTTAACTGTATGAGTACTACAAACTGTAACTCACTAACAGAATGTCCTCTATCCACCCAATGGAGCGTTGACTTTCTGCAGCCGCATATTGCTCGGGTGCTATGCCATTCAACGTTTGACCTTATGGGGTGGTTTCCCCAATATACCAAAGATTACAGGGGCATTTCATTGCATATACTGTACCCTTGGATTCACACAATTCATGGTACTTTTCAAATAAAAAAATATTTAAATGAGGCACCCAAATACACACAATGACTGTGCTCCTTATAGCCCCCCTGACCCAAATTCCCATACTGTACTTTCTGATGTAATAATTCCCCTAATTAGACCCTCTTGCGGGGGTTGGTTAAAACCATTTAGCAAGGACAGCATTGGCCAATGGTGTAGGATTGTTTGCTGAATATCCCTGATCTGATTTATAATATGGAAGTATACAAGTAATTGTAGAATCTTTATCCCTAGTGTTGGGATGTAATAACCACTGTCTATGAACAGTGTTAACTCTTTTCATAGCCCTTCTCACCACTTGCTTAGGATATCCCCTAGCCTCAAATCTATCCAACATGTAAGTCGCTTGATATCTATAATGCTGATCCTCTGTACATCGTTTCAAACTTATGAACTATCCCATGGGAATGCTAGTTCTTAATTTCTGGGGCTTATGACTTATGAAATATAACACCATGTTACGGTCAGCACAGGTATTTCACTCCTGTCAAACCTGGTCATCCTCTTAGCTCCAAGGGACAGTTGCTGTGTCCTCTTTCTAGGATCTGTTCCCTTCTTCCTATGCAGAGACACTATCAAACAGACCCTTACTTCTCCCTTGTGGTATGATAGCTGTTGTAGCATAGAAGCTTCCTTTGAGCAGGATATTTATCCAAGTTCAAATTTCTTTCCACGGGTGGTATCCTCATACCATTACCTCACTGGTGTAGAGAATCTTCCAATGATCTGGAAATTGTAAGTGGCACAAGTTCACCATGCAGTACTCTCAAAGAACCACTTGAGGTCTCTACCATCTGAGCAGGGTAGAACCGTGATCAAAAGTGATTTGTTAAGGTGGACCTGAGGGGCATTGCTAGCTATGGGCATGAAGGATTCCTATCCCAAATCGGTGCTGTTAATCACAGGCAGCCAAAACAGCTTTCTGTTTACCGCTTCAGCCCCTCCCCTTCAAGAAGCCTACAGAAACCATAGAGGGCACTTGTTTGCAGTGGTCATTCCAACCTTGGCTCTTCCCCAACAGGCTGCAAGGGGAGAGAACAGGAGGTGAGGGGGAGGTTATAGAAATAAGTAGTAGTAGTAGTTTATAGTTAATCCATAGTTGCTATATCACCTTTGCTGACTAGCAGTTCAAAGCAGTTTACACTCCAGAATTTTGTGTATTTTTTTTTGTTTGTTTAAGAAAGGAACTACAAGTATTTGACAGGAAAGTGCAGATTCCAGTCATACCAGATAAGTCTAAAGCAAAGACAAAGAGAGAAAGAAGAAGTGAGATAAGAGAAAGAAGAAAGGAAGGACCAGCATATGGCCCAGTAGGAAGACCAGTCAGCCTGAGGGGGAATGAAGTAAGGTGAACAAGCAAAGTCTTTAGGGCAGATTTAAATTTCTTAAAAGACAATTCAGCTCAGAGAGGGAGAGGGAGGGAGTTCCATAAAAATGAGGCCCCAAAAAAGAAAGCCCATGTTTAGGGCCTGGTCCAACGAGCTGGTGGTCATTGAAAAAGCAAAGCAAGCGAGCAGGGCAATAAGGAATTGTGAGGGATGACCAATAAAGAGGTAGACCTATCCTGAAAGACTTATAAGAGCTGTTTATACACTTGAAGGAGAGGAGAAACATGGACATATTGTCAAGGGTGGCAGAGGAGGCTAATTTTATTTATTTATTTATTCTGACTTGCTACTGCCTTTGCTAATGTATAGGTCAAAGTGGTGTACAGACTCCAGATCCTTAAGGAAGAGGAAAAAAAATATGGGAAGAGTTGGTACTTATACTACTTTTGACACTCTGCTGCTTAATTGAATTTTCTAATTCTAGCCTGCCACCTTTAAGTAAAGCTATGGTTCAGAACACCAAGACAGGTACAAATCAAGGTAAGGTATACCCAAAAAAGTGGCACATTTCTTGGGCAGACTGGATGGACCGTGCAGGTCTTTTTCTGCCGTCATCTACTATGTTACTTGTGTTTTGGTTATAGCAGCAGTGGGTATGAGTGGCAGTGAGTGAATCCAAGAAGCCAACGGCCTCTCAGTTAAACAGGTCTTGACCTAGGACCCATGATCTCAGTAAGATAACCCCCCCCCCAAAAGACAGTATTGCCCCCTCCTTGTCTCCTGCACTCTCAAGAGGCAGAGAGGGGGCCTAGATCAGGGATTACGCCTGTATATTTTTTGGCAACACCTATAGATCGGGGTTCAGCAGGGTTTTAAATTTGTAGGAGTTGTTATGAGGTATTTATAACCTGCCAGCTCTCCCATATGAGATTCAAGGTGAGGTAGCCGGTAGTGGGAGGCGGGGCTGGTGGTGGCACATTTCTTGGGCAGACTGGATGGACCGTGCAGGTCTTTTTCTGCCGTCATCTACTATGTAGCAAATTTAACAAGACAACTGACCATTCAGCAGGAATTATAAGAGGCAACTATAAGGAAAACAAAAACTGCAAAAGCAGTACTAACAATGATGATGAGAAAACAAAATGCCTTTTTACAATCTTTTGAAAAATTAAATAATCCTTCAGATGACAAACCTAGACAGGAAGACTATTCCAGAGATGAACAGCTAAAAAAACCAGAAAGATTGTGCAAGAATTGCTTTGAATCTAGCCTACTTAGAAGTTCTCAGTGATGTCAGTTAAATACCAACATGACCAAGAAGTAAAACAGTTAAGGTCTTAAGATTTTGTGACAAATCCTAAGGCCAGGCACCAAATAAAAACTTAAAAATCAAGCAGAAATCCTTGCCTGAACGGGCAGCCAATGCAGTCTATTAAGCAAAGGGGAAACACGGTCATAATTAGATTTGCGAAATATCAATTTGTAGGGTCATTTCTTAAAATTATTAATGCTTCACCACTCCTTGTAATGCTTTTCTTATGTGATTGCTTCTAGGCTATACATTTTCCTGATGATTCACCTGCTTGGGCAGGGGGTCCTTTTCTTCTGTTTTTATTTGGACTCCATCCTTTGTTCTAGATGTAAAGGGCCAATGCAGAAAACCACAGCAAGCCTAGCTACAGAGTTGTATGGCCAGCAATGTCTAGAGGGGTCGAGCGCAGGTATTAACTCACTCAGAAGACGTGGCTGATGACTGTATTACCATGTATGGTAATGAGGCCATTAGCTATTCTGTGGCAGACAGCGAAGGCAGCAGTGGCTTTTTCCGCATGGACAACGCAAGAAACTTTTCATCAAGTCTAGCACAATGTAGAAGGGATAGTGGAGAGGATTTTTTACTAGGTTGTCAGATTTAAATACTAGTTTTGCTGTTTTCTGCAGCCAGAAGTACCTACAAGTTTAAAAGACTGATGGGAGATGGTGTGCATGTCCGAACAAAATCAAAAGTATCAGCACCTATTCTGCGCATAAATATCAGCCTGACACGGGCACAAGAATTTGCATGTATAGCAAAACCTTTGGGCATGTGTTCATGGGCTCCCCCACTTTGCATGCAAATTCTGCATGCATAAAGTTTGCATAGACTTAGCTTTCTATATGCCAAGGTATTACACTCGTGGTAGGAGTCAACATCCACACGTGGCCTACCTATAGTTTTCTGCATTGGCCCCTGAAACTCTTAAGGCCTCAGTTCTTGTAGCCTTTCCCACTGCTTTGATTCCCCGCAAAGATATGTTTTAGCCATCTTTCTTGTCTGTCTGTCTGTCTTTATTGGACTGTAAGCATCAAGCAGCAGAGACCTTCTAGTATGTGTGCCTGCAAAAGCGCTGTGTACGTTTTGTAGAACTATGCAAATAAAAATAATTACCATAATATATTTCCTAGATTGATCAAAAAAGTAAGTATTCTTAAATAAATGAAAAGTTCACAGAAAAATACTGCCAGCTCTTCCTGGAAGTGTTTATAAAAGACTAAATGAAAGCCATCTGGCCCTGGACCCTTTCCAACAGATAGATAATGCTCTCAAGGCCTTAAGGACCTCCAGCTCTGAAACAGAGGTTGCCTCTGCTTTCAGTTGGTATTTGGGACATGTAGAAGATAATTTTATAACAGGGCATCTAGGATAAGAAGGTAAGAAGGCACCTACTTAAGCGCTATTTTATATTGAAAAGTAGGTACATACATTTGCACTGGTTGGCATTCTATAAAGGGTCATTTACATGTGTATGTTAACATAAGAACATAAGAATAGCCATACTGGGTTAGACCAATGGTCCATCTAGCCCAGTATCCTGTTCCCAACCGTGGCCAAGCCAGGTCACAAGTACCTGGCAGAAACCCAAATTGTGACAACATTCCATAATACCAATCCCAGGGCAAGCAGTAGCTTCCCCATGTCTGTCTCAATAACAGACTATGGACTTTTCCTCCAGGAACTTGTCCAAACTAACCACTGTTACTGCCTCCTCCGGCGTTGAGTGAAATAAGCTCTGGAAAGTTACCACATCTATAACAGTGGTTCCCAAACCTGATCCCGGAGGCACCCCAATCAGGTTTTTGGGATATCTACAATGAATATTCATGAGAGATTTTCATGCAGTGGAGGCAGTGCATGCAAATATCTCTCATGAATATTCATTGTGGCTATCCCCAAAACTTAACTGGCTTGGGTGCCTCCAGGACTGGGAACCACTGGACTGGAATACTCTTAAGTGAGCATGTGCTCTACCGCTTAAAATATGCACCTCCTTATAGAATTACCCCATTATAGTCTAGAATCCTTTAAATTTCATCCTCCATCTCTCGCTCAGATGCGGTATATATAAATTTATTTATTTAAAATATTTATAGTCTGCATAAAAACAAACACAAGTACGTATGACCATCCACCACCACTGTAGCCCCATGATATAAACAGGTGTACTTTCCTCAAACTCTCCTGAAATTTTATTCTACCTGATTGGTTCATATTAGTGGAATAAATAGGCCCTTCACTTTCTTATGAAGAGACGGGGATATTATTCAGTTTTTCTAAGTTACTCAGTAATTCGTTCCACTTAATTGGTCCTGTGATGGAAAACATTTGACCACCTATCTTCACTAATCTATTTTCAAAGAGGGAACTTGCTGTTGTCCCTGACCCTTGAATCCTAAAGTCCTGGAAGGTTGATAAGGCCACTAATCGGGATTTTCTTATTTTCTTTTGTAAGATTTCAGAGATCAGTGCTAGTATTTTAAACTTCATTCTCCACAAAATCAGGAGCCAATGGAATGAGATCGAAATGGGGGTAATATGATCCCAATAGCACACTGCAGTAATAACCCTCATGCTGCCGCAGTTTGAACTAGACTTAAAATGAACCCCAAACCTCTTGGCAGTCTGTAATGGTGAATTCCAAAACAGGTCCTGACCGTCCTTTGCAGTTCTTGTGGTTGTTCTGGAAATAATGCATTTTGACAGCATGGATCAGTAGTGAAGCAGCTTTATTTCTTTTATCATAAAACGTTTGCTTATTAAACAGTAGCAGTATTCTGATCTGAGGCATGTGTAGTCCACTTTGTGCTTGAGGTAGATCAAGAGGAACGGTTTAGAGTGTGGCACCTAAGATATAACATTAAAAAAAAATTCAGAGTCAAAACAAATAGGAAAAAATATTTTTAAGCACATAGGTAAGCTCTGGAACTCATTGTCAGAGCAAGTGGTAAAAGCAATTAATATAGCAGGGTTTAAAAAGGGGTTGAACAATTTCACGGTTGAAAAGTGCATAAACTATTATTACGGTAGACGTTGGGAAAGCCACTGCTTATCTCGGGGGTTGGTAGCATGAATTCTTGCTACTTTTTGGGACTCTGCCTGGTACTTGTGGCCTGGACTGGCCACTGTTGGAAATAGCATAGATTGACACTTGATCTAACCCAGTACAGAAACTCTTATGCTCTTATGTCAAGCATTTGGGCTGCAAAAAACCCAAGGAAGTGAGATATATATAGGGGGCGAAATAAGGAAGGAAGAGCGGGACTTTGGAGTGATCATATCTGATGATCTTAAGGTAGAAAAGTTGATGGCAAAAGCTAGAATGATGCTCGGATCCATAGGGAGAAGACGGAAAAAAGGAGGTGCTGTATAAGCCTCTGGTGAGACCTCATTTAGAGTCTTGTGTGCAATTCTGGAGACCTTGAGGTCCTTTTACTAAGGTGCGCTGAAAATGGCCTGCAGTAGTGTAGATGTGTGTTTTGGACACACGCAGATTCATTTTTCAGCACACCTGCAAAAAATGCCTTTTTAAATTTTTGCCGAAAATGGACATACGGCAAAATGAACTTTGCCGCTGGCCCATTTTGGGTCTGAGACTTTAATGCCAGTCATTGACCTAGTGGTAAAGTCTCATGTGGTAACTCGGCAGTAATGACCTATGTGTGCCAAATGCCACTTCCGCAAAATAAAAAATATTTTTCGGGCGTATGTAGCGGATATGCACCAAAAATGAAATTACTGCAAGGGTCATGTGGTAGCCCTGCGCTAACTTCATTTTGGCATGCGTTGGACATGCGTAGACGCTTACATGTTTTAGGAAAAGGGCCCCTGCATCTTCAAAGATATAAGCAGGATGGAGTCGTTCCAGAGGGTGGTTACTAAAATGGTCAGTGGTCTTTGCCTTAAAGTGTTTTGGGGACAGACTTAAAGATCTCAATATATATACTTTGGAAGAAAGGCAGGAGAGGAGAGATATCAGAGACATTTAAATACCTCTGTGGCATAAATGCACAGGAATGCATCTTTCAATTGAAGGGAAGCATTAGAAAGATGAGGGTGAAAATGGGTAGACTCAGACGTAATCTAAGAAGATATTTATGGAAATGGTGGTGGAGGTGATAGAAATGAGAAAAGTATGAATTTAAAAAAGCATGGACAGGAAATATTTCCTCAAATTATTACTTTAAAAGGAGTGAAGCCTATGAAAACTGGGATTACTTTAATCAGTGGGATTTGAATTAGAGACTTAAGTATATGTATTGTTAAATAATTTCTGGTTTTTAAAAGAGAATGTAATCAGATGTATTATTTCTAACTAATATTGGACAATAAGTATGTTTTCAATGAAATGATTTGACTATACACCGTATTGGCCTTGAAGAAGCCAACCAGATGATCAATGTGGAATAATGAATTAGACGAGTAATATCTGGGGATAATCAGGTTAATACCACGATTTTTTTTCTGTTTACTGTTTAATTGATCTCCTTATCTTGTTTCACTCTCCCTATTTAGTGGTCTAAGGAAGAGAATAGAATTACCTGACTGAAATAATTCTTACATACTACTTTCTCTGTATTTCCAGCAAGTTGTTTTATCGCTTGTAAAAATTTAAATGGTTATAAAAAAAAAAGCATGGACAAGTAGAGAGGATCTCTAAGGCAGAACAAAGGACTGTTGAAATTAGCAGTTGTTATGGATGGATGGACTGCATAGGCCATATTGTCTTTAGCTGCATAATTATTCTATTTCTGAGTTTAGCAGTTTTGCTTTTGTTTAGTTTCCAAATCTCAAATCTGTCCCACAAGCTCCTGATGGCTTCTGATAGCCCAACAATCTCTGCTTATTCAGATGGTTCAAAAAGGCTTTAATTTGACTTTCAGAATAACTTTTAGAGTCTCCCATCATCTGAGCAAAGGGCTGTGCTTTCCACAGAATACTGCCACTGGTTGTGCGAATGGATTCCTGGATCGGAATCGCTGAGAATGAAAATATTAAATATCCACTGGACCTTTACCAATTTTGTAGGTAGAAAAATATTGAATCTGGATGATTTGACAGATGCTAGGTAAGGATTTTTATAGCCCCGTACCCTGGATATCAATATTATGCTGCAGAGGAAATAGTTCATCCTCCCACTTTAAATGCTGTGCCAAGGGGAGACGTAAACCCTAGTCACCAGATATCACCAGTAGGGTTCCATTCATTCCAGACATATTTTAAGGCTTAACCTCTGCACTGCATTTTGAAGGCTGCTAGATACTGCAGTCCGGGTAGTCTGTGAATGGGACTTATCTAACTTGGTTGTAATGGATGCATTCTAATGTGCCCCTAGAGCCAGTATAGAAGTATCAAAACCCTCCAACACATCAAACAAGAAATGATTGGAGTCACTCCCATTTGAACCTGAAAGTCAAGATTTTCCCAGAGGAACACATGCAAACTGAGGTAATTTTTCTGGGGTTTTGTTTTTTTAACATTAAGTGCTTTACTCGATGTCTTTAAATCAGTGGTTCCCACACCTGTCCTGTGGCTATCCGGCCAGTCAGGTTTTCAGGATCTCCACAACAAATATTCATGAGAGAGATTTGCATGCAGTGGAGGCAGTGAATGCAAATCTCTCTCATGGATGTTCAGCGTGGAGATCCTGAAAACCTGACAGGCTGGGGAGGATACTCCTACCCTTTGTGGTCTCCCACTCAACAGGCTTTTTGAAACCACTTAATCTCTATTTAGCTTGTCCTGCTCCACCTGAGACAGGGTGGGTGTCTTCTAAGAATGCCACCTGTGAGTTCTACTTCTAAACTTCCAAGTTCTCTTCAGTAGGGCTGCAATTCCTCTGACGCTCAACAGACAGTGTTCAGACAATTCACGGAAATCTTCCAGCCAGTGTGTAGCAGCAGCCAAAAAAAGCAAACAATGCTAGGAATTATTAGGAAAGAGATAGAAAATAAGAAAAACGAAATACTATAATGTCTCTGTACCATTTCATGGTGCAACCTCACCTTGAGTATTGTATACATTCTGGTTACCGTATCTCAAAAAAGATATAGCCAAATTAGAAAAGGTTCAAAGACGGGCAATCAAAATGATAAAGTAAATGGAATTCCTCTCATATGGGGAAAGACTTAAGAGGTTGGGGCTCTTCAGCTTGGAAAAGAGATGGCTGCGGGGAGATATGGTAGAAGTCTACAAAATCCTGAGTGGTGTAAAACGAGTAAAGGTGAATTGATTTTTTTATTCTGTCAAAAAGTACTAAGACTAGGGGACACTCAATAAAGTTATATATTAATACTTTTAAAATAAATAGAAAGAAATATATTTTCACTCAACGCATATTTAAACTCTGAAACTTGTTACCAGAGGATGTGGTAACAGCAGATAGTGTATCTGGGACAAGTTCCTGGAGGAAAAGTCCATAGTCTGCTATTGAGATAGAAAGGGGGAAAGCCACTGCTGTGCCTGGGATCGGTAACATAGAATCTGGTTACTATTTGGGATTCTGTCATGTACTTGTGACCTAGATTGGCCACTGTTGGAAGTAGGATACAGGGCTACATGAGCCATTGGTCTGACCCAGTATGACTATTCTTATGTTCTAACTCACTTCTGGTAGCCTAATAGAACCTTTGAATCTAGGAAAAATCTCAACTAAGAAGGTTCATAAAATCACAACATAAATCTAGCTCCTATTGTTTTCACCTCCTATCTAAGTACAAGAAATTGTTTTCTTCCATCTATCAGTGTGCAGCAGTGGCTAAGAAAGCAAATAGAAAGTTAGGCATTATTAGGAAAGGAATGGAAAACAAAAATGAGGATGTTATAATGCCTTTGTATCACTCAATGGTGGACCGCACCTCGAATACTGTGTGCAATTCTGGTCACCGCATCTCAAAAAAGATATAGTGGTATTAGAAGAGGTACAGAGAAGGGCAACGAAAATGATAAAGGGGATGGAATGACTTCCCTGTGCCGAGGGCTCTTCAGCTTGGAGAAAAGACGACAGGGGAGATATGATAGAGGTCTATAAAATAATGATTGGAGTGGAACGGATAGATGTGATCTGCTTGTTTATTCTTTCCAAAAATACTAGGACTAGGTGGCATGCAATGAAGCTACAAAGTAGTAAATTTAAAACGAATTGGAGAAAATTACTCAACGTGTAATTAAACTCTGGAATTCGTTGCCAGAGAATGTAGTAATAGCAGTTAGCTTAGCGGGGTTTTAAAAATGTTTGGATAGCTTTCTAAATGAAAAGTCCATAATCCATTATTAAAATGGACTTGGGGAAAATCCATTGCTTATGTCTAGGATAAGCAGCATAAAATGTATTGCACTGTTTGGGGATCTTGCCAGGTACTTGTAACTTTGATTGACAACTGTTGGAACAGGATGCTGGGCTTGATTGACCTTTGGTCTGTTCCAGTATGGCAATACTTATGTTCTTATGAATCTATTTCCACACATCCAGGAAAAAATTGTATTTTATCCCCAAGGAAAATTAAGACATAATAGTGCATCTTTATCCTGCAAAAATACAAATGAAAGCAGTAGAGCCACTCTCCCAATAACATCAGTTACCAAATGTTCCAAGATGGCTGTCAAATCCAAACACTTCCCTTTGGGTTCACTCTGTTTGAAGTCTCAGTGGTTCTCTGATTTCTCTTCAATGGCAAATAATAAACCTTATGAAGAGGGGCAAATTATCTTGAGAAAAGTTTAGTACCTCCTATTAAGGATTTACAAAAGAGATCGTTAGGTGGAAAAAATGAAAATTGTACATAATTCAACAAATTGTTTTCGGTGATCTGGTGAAATTATCAAAGTTTTCAATTTTCCTATGCAGAACATTCTGCTCTTGCATCAGAGAAGATTGTACTTCTTTAACTGCTTAATGCCACCAGTTTCTTGTACAAACTACACTTCTCCTTTCTTCCTCAAAATGTACCACCTGTTCCTCTGATCCCATTCCCACCCACCTTCTTAATGCCATCTCTCCTACTCTTATTCCTTTTATCTGTCACATTCTCAACCTCTCACTTTCCACTGCGACTGTCCCTGCTGCCTTTAAACATGCTGTGGTCACACCTCTCCTTAAGAAGCCTTCACTTGACCCTACTTGTCCCTCTAATTACCGACCCATCTCCCTCCTTCCTTTTCTCTCCAAATTACTTGAGCGTGCTGTTCACCGCCGCTGCCTTGATTTTCTCTCCTCACATGCTATTCTTGACCCATTACAATCTGGTTTTCGCCCTCTCCACTCAACCGAAACTGCGCTTACTAAAGTCTCCAATGACCTATTACTGGCTAAATCCAGAGGTCAATATTCCATCCTCATTCTTCTTGATCTTTCCACTGCTTTTGACACTGTCGATCACAGCATACTTCTCGATACCCTGTCCTCACTTGGATTCCAGGGCTCTGTCCTTTCCTGGTTCTCTTCCTACCTCTCCCTCCGCACCTTTAGTGTTCACTCTGGTGGATCCTCTTCTACTTCTATCCCTCTGCCTGTCGGCGTACCTCAGGGTTCTGTTCTTGGTCCCCTCCTCTTTTCTATCTACACTTCTTCCCTTGGTTCATTAATCTCATCCCATGGCTTTTCCTACCACCTCTATGCTGATGACTCCCAAATCTACCTTTCTACCCCTGATATCTCACCTTGCATCCAAACCAAAGTTTCAGCGTGCTTGTCTGACATTGCTGCCTGGATGTCTCAACGCCACCTGAAATTAAATATGACCAAAACCGAGCTTCTCATTTTCCCCCCCAAACCCACCTCCCCGCTCCCCCCGTTTTCTATTTCTGTTGATGGCTCTCTCATTCTCCCTGTCTCCTCAGCTCGAAACCTTGGGGTCATCTTTGACTCTTCTCTCTCCTTCTCTGCTCATATCCAGCAGACCGCCAAGACCTGTCGTTTCTTTCTTTACAACATCCGTAAAATCCGCCCCTTTCTTTCCGAGCACTCTACCAAAACCCTCATCCACACCCTTGTCACCTCTCGTTTAGACTACTGCAATCTGCTTCTTGCTGGCCTCCCACTTAGTCACCTCTCCCCTCTCCAGTCGGTTCAAAACTCTGCTGCCCGTCTCATCTTCCGCCAGGGTCGCTTTACTCATACTACCCCTCTCCTCAAGACCCTTCACTGGCTCCCTATCCGTTTTCGCATCCTGTTCAAACTTCTTCTACTAACCTATAAATGTATTCATTCTGCTGCTCCCCAGTATCTCTCCACACTCGTCCTTCCCTACACCCCTTCCCGTGCACTCCGCTCCATGGATAAATCCTTCTTATCTGTTCCCTTCTCCACTACTGCCAACTCCAGACTTCGCGCCTTCTGTCTCGCTGCACCCTACGCCTGGAATAAACTTCCTGAGCCCCTACGTCTTGCCCCATCCTTGGCCACCTTTAAATCTAGACTGAAAACCCACCTCTTTAACATTGCTTTTGACTCGTAACCACTTGTAACCACTCGCCTCCACCTACCCTCCTCTCTTCCTTCCCGTTCACATTAATTGATTTGATTTGCTTACTTTATTTATTTTTTGTCTATTAGATTGTAAGCTCTTTGAGCAGGGACTGTCTTTCTTCTATGTTTGTACAGCGCTGCGTATGCCTTGTAGCACTATAGAAATGCTAAATAGTAGTAGTAGTAGTAGTAAATTGATAAGATATAACCTTAGCTGAATTCTGCCCTCTGGAGGTAATCAAATTGGAACACGCCAGATGCAAAGACTGAAGGAACATCCAGATAGAGTCCAACTTAATTTCAACAGGCTGAGTCAAAGGTGGAGCACAAACCCAAGTCGATGTAACTACAGGAACAAAACTGCCAGTTCTTCCAAACTCTCTTTGCAGACTTTCAGAAGCAGAGGCCAGGGAGGGATCCATTAACCAGCCGTGGGCACTCTCCAAAACAGGCACCAGAATTTTCAAAGCTGCCGAGAGAGAGAGAGAGACTTTTAGGGTGGTCCTGGATTTCTGTCAACCTCATCCTGACGCATTATGGGACTTGCAACCCTGATTTCAATGGGTAGACTCAAGAACTACAAATCCCACACTGCTTTGGGATGTAAGTTTAATACCAGGACTGTCCAAAAAGTCTCCCTCCTGGAATGGGTAACTTGACAGCTCTGAATATTTATGGAAAATAATTCTCAACATTTGAAAATACTGAATACATACATTTCCCTGATTCCTCCCCAAAACACACCCTGGGAATGCAGCCTGTGAATGTAACTAAAAGTAGGCAAAGGGTGGCTCTTTTTATGTGCACTTCATGTTTCCTAGTTCCAGGCTGGAGATTTTGGAACAGTCCTGATTCTGAACTTACAGCCCAAAGCAGTGTGGGATTTGTAGTGCCTGATCTTGTCAATTGAAACCAGTGCTGAAAGTCCCATAATGAGCCAGATGGAGTGGTCAGAAATACAGGACTGTACTAAACTCTCCAGCCTGGAATTGGGTAACTTGGCACCTCTGGGATTGACGGAGGGAAATGTTCAGTTCAGATAGCTAATTTACCCAGGTAAATCATTTTCCAGCAATAGAGCTTTCCCTAACTGTAACACTATTGCTTATTTCACACCTCTAACTAAATGTCCTACCACAAATGATACTACAGAATCCTGCGCAACCAACCAAGGGTAAAAGAGTGAAAGCAAAGAAAAAGCAAGAGAAGAGCATGGTTTATATTCTAACTCTGCTGTAGGAGCCATGATGGCCCCTACTGTCCATTTGCTTTCCCTGTCTATAAGCTCTTTGGGGCCGTGTCGGTCTCCTCCACATGCCCATAAATCTATGGAAACATTTAGCAGCACAAGTGGTACCAGCAAATGGCTTTGAAAACTGCCCTCAGCATGCTTATTTCAGGAAACCACATATCTCAAATTGGGGAAGGGATCCATCAACCCCTATGACACAATGATGGGAGACTCCCAGTGAGCGGAAGAACAGTTCCTGTGCAGATGATATGGTGACTATTTTTATCCCTTTATCTTGTCATATTTCCTGTTGTTACCTTTTACAAAAACACACAGTATAGTGTGTTGAGCTAGAGCAAAGAACAGTGCCAGGATCCTATAGAGGGTGGAGACCTGAGCTGGACAGCAAGGTCAAGAGCTGGAGATATGCAGACGCAGGATCATTCGATAAAAGTTTGGTTCCCACTACTACCCATGAGTGAAGGGCAGGGGTACTTATTGCTGTTGTTAAAGATCTGCCACAGGGGCTGAGCAGTGATTATCATGTGGAACGAACAACAGACGCTGTTATAGATGGAAGCATGGGGTCAGCATTGTCAGTACACTGGAAACCAGAATTAGCTGTGCCTATGATCCCCACTGATGCTGGACTGAGGGAAGTGTGCAAGGTTAGCCTTTAGCACTGCATCCCTGTACTGTGGTTCCTGGTGGTTTGAAGCAGCACCTGGAATACATTTGATAGTGGTATTGAGGACCTGTGGAGAATCCTTGGTGCCTCATGTGGCACAAAGAACTAGTGATGGTCATAGAACAGGCCCCACCATGGCCCCAAGAGGCGTGGTGCAGATGTGCCCAGACACTGGTAGGGAGACAGTGCTTATGAGTGTTTTCTTCTGCCCAGTGTCAGTGCTGTCCTCATATCATGGAAAGTAGGCATTGCCAAGTCTTCTGTCAAGCTATACAGCAAGTAGGGGGCACAGGTGAGAACTGCCTGTCCACAAGGTTGGAAGAGCCTCACAGAGGAAAATTGGTTGAATAGCACAGAGAGGGAAGGGAGTGGGGTCTAGCCAAATGGCCAGGGCAGGACCGCTGTTAGGGGGTGGCAAACAGGGCAATTGCCCTGGGCCCCAAGCCTGCCTCAAGCTGAAGGAGGAATAGGCTAAAGACCAGCTTTTGGGGCTCCTCCCCTGTTTCTGCCCTGGGCCCCTGAATGTCTAACACCAGCCCTGGGCTAAAGCATGGGCAGTGAAGCAGGTAGACCAGGGTCCCAATCCCACATGCAAGTCACTCAACCCTTTATATCTGTAGTACAAATCTAGACTGTAATAGAGCCTGAATGAAACTAGGATTTTTGGTTCTCAAATAAACCAAATCTGCGGCCAAGACTTAAGCTGAAAGCAAAACTAGCCCCACCCCACCCCACCCCAGCCTCCGAACAGCACCCACTCTCTCCTCCCTCCTGACTAGAAAGAGCCCTCCTCCCAGACCCACTAGTCGGTTTGCAGCCCCCCCTCCTAGGCCTACTGTGTCATAGTGGCTAATGGGGACAGGAGCCATGCCTACTGGCTCCTGTGTCAAAATGGCAACCTTGCTCCTGCCCCCACTAGCCACCACCAACACAGTAGGCCCAGGAGGGGGGCTGCTGCCAATGGGTGACTCTGGGAGGGGGGCTCTTTCTAGTTGGCTTGGGAGGGGGTCGAAGAAGGGAGGGAATGGGGCTACACAGCACAGTTTTGGTCTTAGCTGAAAATGCATCAGAATTTTCCACTGAAATCAAAACCAGGCCAGTTTCAGTTGTCCTCTAGATTGTAAGTCCTTGTGTACAGGGGGAGGCCTGCTGTACCAGAAAGCCACTCGCCCTAAATTACTACTGGGTCAAGAGGGCAGCAATGAAGAGGAAGCAAGTACAAGAATGACTCTGCAGAAGAGTCAATGTGTCAGTGCAGGAGGAGGCAGTACAGAAGGGGGAGCAGAGCGGTGGTGGCTCACTGCCTTTGGCACGAGAGGAGGCGGTGCCATCACTCGGCTGCGGATAACGGATAACCACATGTGTTAGGCCAGCTGCCCTTCACACAAATTTGCGCCCAGGGCAAGTGCAGGCCTGATCCTGGACGCTGAGGAGCTCCAGTGTGTGACTGACTCATCCTGCTTGTCCATGGAGACTCAGAACTATAAGCCCATGCCTCAAAAGAGTAAAACCAGGGCTGGATTAACCTTTTCTTTATGACAAGGAGTAGGTGGCACCCTAATGGTGGGGAGTGGGGGGGGGGGGGTAAAGCTAGAAATGGTGTAATCTGTGGCATTAGAGCAGGGAGGGAGGATGGTCAGAGACTGAATGGCCCCTGAGGTATTTCCGATATTCAGACCATAGGAATTGGCCGAGCTGCATCTCACGGTTGGTGGCAAACCTGGAAATTCAATGCTGGGTCATATCCAGCAACTGGCATTGAATTTCTGGGGTTTTCTTTTTTTTTGGAAGTCTGAACATAGCTGGTTAAGCCGATATTTATCGGCTGACCAGCTAAGTTAGAGCGGCCAAAGATAGACCTGCTATTTACGTGGATCTATCTGGCCGCTATAACTCAGCTAGTCAGCTGATGAATATTGGCGCTAATCTGCTATATTGCGTGACATAGCGGGTGACCGGGCTAGCCACTAAGAGCTAATATTCAGCTGAGATAGCCGGTTGTCTCTAAACTAACACTAACTAAACTAAAAAAAATACTTTTATACCACAAATACCTCATCAGTTCTATGCGGCCTACAAATAGAAAGAAGCCAAACATTCCAGGGAAAATACAATCAAACCAACAGTTAAAACAACTAAAAAGTAGTCATGCCCCTTCGATACTCAGTACAGAAATTTCTTAAATAGCCATGTTTTAAAAAGTTCTGAAACCGCATAAGGTTATTAGAAGATCTAACAATTGCAGGAAGATCATTCAATAATTTAATTCCTGCAAAAGAAAACCTAGATTGAAACATCCTCTTATATCTAATAGACTTGAAAAGGAGTAGATGTAGAACCAAAGTATCCCTCAATCGCATGAGGGAAAATAATCAACGACAGCATGTACTTTGGTGCTAAGCCATATAATAATAGTGCGTAGCCGGGTTTAGGCTGTTTAACCAGTCAGGAGCTGTTCCTGGCCAGTTAAATAGCGCTGAATATCAAGCGAAGTATCTCTGAAATCAGCCCTCACTATCAGCTGTAAGAGCCAAATCCTTTTTCAGAGACAGTTGTAAGTTCTCTGTCAGGTGTCCCCCACAGTAAAGGTTGCTTATCAAGGTTTCATGAACACAGGCAACTATGACACCATGACCTCCGCCCTAATGTTTCACTTCGATATAATAAATAATCACACAAACACTTAGAATTAAAGTGGCAACAACTTGGCTGCAGCAGCTACTCATAAAACTAGGGTACCCAAGCCGACTCCAATCTCCACATAACTAACACAAACCTGTTCTAGTCCGCCTCCAAGCAAGACTGACCAATCTTCAAATATAAACTCCAAAACTCCCCTAACACGTTGCAACGGGTGTTCAACTCGAAGTGCAACTGTCACAGCTGCGTGTACCCCAGCTTGATACAGTTAGAGCCAGAGGCGGCTCCCCCAGGCCAAGTTCTGGCATCTCCCCCCTTCCTTCCTCCACCCCGTTCCCCGATTTTACCTTCTTTTATGTTTTTTAAAAGCCAGTGGCGGCAGCGATTCCCATATGCTGCCTTGCCACCAGCACACGCCTATTCCCTTTACTGTGGCTGCCTCTCTGATGTAACTTACTGTTTCCTCAGAGATGGCTGCAGTAGAGAAAAGGCGGGTCTGGAGTTGGAAGTGGAGGAGAAGGGTACAGATGAAAGATTTACTCAATGAATGGAGCTCCCAGGGAGGAGTGTTGGGAGAGATGAGAGTGGAGAGGTACTGAGGAGCTGCAGAGTGAATGTACTTGTAAGTCAATAAGAGGAGTTTGAACTGTATGTGGATAGGGGGCCAATGAAATGATTTGAGGAAAGAGCTAATATGAGCATAGCGACACTAATAGAATATAAGTCGTGCAGCAGAATTTTGAACAGATTGAAGGGGAGAGAGATGGCTTAGTGGGAGACCTGTGAGAAGCAAGTTGCAGTAGTCTAAGAGAGAGGTGATAAAGAGTGTAGATAAGGGTTTTGGTAGTGTGCTAAGAAAGGAAGGGATGAATTTTGGTGATGTTATAGAGAAAGAAACGACAGATTTTAGCAGTCTGTTGCTTATGTGCAGAGAAAGAGAGAGAAGAGTCAAAGATGACCCCAAGGTTACGAGATGATGAGTCAGGGAGGATGAGAGTGTTATCTACAAAGATAGAGAATGGAGGAAAAGGAGAGGTGGGTTTAAGGGGAAAGAAGCTCAGTCCTTTTCTTCCTTTCTCACTGACTTTGACTCCTAGCTTTCCTTCTTTCTCTAACCCTCATCTCCTTCCCTCATTCTTGAGGATTTTAACATTCATGCTAATAATCCCTCTGACTCTTATGCCTCTCAGTTTCTTGTTTTAGCATCCTCCTTCAGTCTTCAGCTGTGCTTCACTACCCCTACTCACCAGAATGGCCACTGTCTTGATCGTGTCTTCTTTTCCAACTGCTCACTCTCCAGTTTCTGCACCTCAGTTCGTCCCCTCTCTGACCATCATTTGATAACCTTTTTGAATTCTGTCACCGTTTTTTTTCTCCATGACCTCCCTTGGGAGAGCATTCCAGACACTGACCACCCTCTCCATGGAAAAGAATTCCCTGACATTACTCCTAAGTTTACCATCCCACAACCTCAATTCATATCCTCTAGTTTTACCATTTTCCCTTTTCTGGAAAATATTTGTTTCTATATTAATACCTTTCAAGTACTTGCCAATAATAGTGCACGTTATTTGCAAGGATGGCCCACAACAACAATACTCCCATAAAGACAAAATGGCCAAGAAATCCCAAATAAAACAAAAATTCCTGTGCATGACACAGGAAACAACATGAAAGAAAAATTCTCCAGCTGTCCATTCCTGATCATCTCCTGACAAAGACCTGCAACCTCTTCTTAATATATGAAGAGCTAGTGACTCATATCGTTTGATACTATTTCAAATGATCTCACTCTCTACCGGGAGCTGAAGCATAAAATTCCTTGTTTTTCAATGCTGGAGGAGCTGGTTCTACAAAAATTAACATCACCCCAAGGTGCAAGATAAACACAGGAGATCTTCTGCCACCTGGTGGACAGTTTTGCAAATTACAATGTGATTTGTTAACTAATAGATAGAAATAAAACAAAACAGAGAAAAGGAATTAAGATGATATCTTTTTTATTGGACTAACAATATATTTTGATTAGCTTTCGAAGGTAACTCCTCTTCTTCAGATAAAAAATGAGCAAATATTGACAAATATCACGTGAAACAGAAAAGCATTCCAATGACAGTCTCACAGGAAGAGGGTGGGGTGGGTTAGGTAACATAGTAACATAGTAGATGACAGCAGAAAAAGACCTGCACGGTCCATCCAGTCTGCCCAACAAGATAAACTCATATGTGCTACTTTTTATTTGTACCTGTCCTCTGCAGTGCACAGACCGTATAAGTCTGGCCAGCACTATCCCCGCCTCCCACCACCGGCTCTGCCACAGACCGTATAAGTCTGCCCAGCAGAGATGAGGCCCAGATGATCAAAACTCCAGAGCTGCTTTGAATAGCCAGAACAACACAGAAGAACAATGCAAATATAGGCGCACTCAAATCTTTCAGCATTAGGGAGTTTGGTGGGAGGATTGTGCTTGGCACATCCGCAGAAGAGTTCAAGATAAGCTCAGCCCCTGTGTGCATGTGCCTGGTAAAACCTGAACATGAAGCTAACATTGGCATCTGTTTTCTGCAGCCTGAATGTAAGTGTTTTAATTTTTTTTTTTTTTTGGATGCTTATATCTAGATGCCAGTAATGGAAACCAATGTGTGCTTTGGGGTTTTTTAAGCATGGCCATTTTAAATTTAGACGCAGGACAAGAACGCCATTTGGAGCTGCTGTTTCTCACAACCAGCGCTCAAGGGCTTGCACAGGCTTCCTTCTGCTTCCAAAAGCAACCAAAACTGGTAGATTTTGCAGAAAGAATCATAGCAGAAGCATGAGAATCATGGGAAATCCTCTCTTCCAACAACCTAATGCCTGCTCAGTCCTGGTGTTATTCTTTACAGCGGTAAGGCACTTTTGTTTTGGGCACTCTTTTCTGATCATTGGGGAGGAATACAAAATGACCTTCTTTAAATGAGCCTGGCTACATCTGCATGCTATCTGCGCTAAGGCCTGGCACACTCGTTTGCTGTGCTAGACCCCTCTGATCATTCTGTGCAGGGAAATGCGGGCGCTAGTAAGGTGCTAATGGCTTCTAGCACTCGCGTTTATTCATTTGGCCTCTGAGTGGGTGAGAGACAGGGAGAGATGAATGGCTGATGAGGGTAACAAAGCAGTATAATTCTATGGTTTATATTGGTCTAGAAAACCCAGATCTTTGTTAAGTCCTCTCTGGTGGGTGTCAAAATATTTCATCATTTTATTTATTTTGACATTTGTATCCCACATTTGCCAAACATGGTTGTTTTCAATGTGGCTAACAATGAAGGCAGAGAACAGAGACAATATTTACACTGATGTAGTACATTTAGGACAGGAGGTTCTGGTTATTGAGAGGAGGGGGGGGTATATTGGGGGGGTACAGAGGGGGTAGTGGAGTGAAATAACTAACAAAGTGATACATTGGTATAAAGGACAGTTATATTAAGTGAAAGGTCTTATGTGTTATCAACATGAAAGGATGCCTTGAAAAAGAAGACTTTCAGGAGTTTACGAAATAGCAAATAGTATTGTATTGAGATATTGCATAAGATACCCGGGGGGGGGGGGGGGGGGGGGGGGGGGGGGGGGTGATTTTGAATGGTTTTCTTTTTGTTATCTCAGCAGAGATTTATGTGATGAATGTTGTAAAATTTTGATTTAGGTCTAATAAAATGTATGTATTTTGAGTTTTGTTTTTCAAATAATTATAGTTTCATATTTTCAACAAAATATACATTTATATACTCTATTGGAGAGATATTCAAAAGCAATCATGTTTGATGATAAACACATAATTAGCCTACCCACGTATCTTCAAAAACTATACAAATAATATCAGGACATTTCAGTTAACAGCCAGACATTATCCATATATTTGTGGGCTGGGGTAGGGGAGGAGCGGGCCAAAACATAATCTGGCTAGCGGCAATATTCAAGCCACTGTCTGAATGAGTTATATGTTTATATGTAGGATGAACACAAAGGAACTCTATTTAGAAAATAGATGATATAAAACAAAATTAAAAAAAAAAACTTAAATGGCTACAGGTGGGTGGATGTGTGAGTGACGCTTGAACAGCGACTCCAGCTGTGAAGAACTAAAGCTGGTGCTGGGCAGACTTTGAAGGCCTGTGTCTATATACAGCAATCCAGTTTAGGATGGGCTGGAAAGGGCTTCAATGGCAACTTCAGTAGCTGGCACTGAGGACACTGCTGGGCAGACTTTTACTGTTTGGGTCCCACAAATGACAAGATGGATTTGGATAGGCTGGAGTAGGGCTTTGACGGCAACTCCAGTAGGTGGAACAAAAGGACAGAGCCAGGTGGACTTCTACGGTCTATGTCCCAGAATCACCAAAGAAAGAATCGTGACCAAGTATTTAATATCATGCTCATTGTTGATTTAATCATGAATTGATAATGAGTGTGACCATTGGGCAGACTGGGTGGACCATTCAGGTCTTTATCTGCTGTTATAAGAACATAAGAATAGCCATACTGGGTTAGACCAAAGGTCCATCTAGCCCACTATCCTGCCTCCAACCATGGCTAATCCAGGTCACAAATACCTGGCAGAAGCCCAAATAGTAGCAACATTCCACGCCACCAATCTCTGGGCATGCAGTAGCTTCCCCATGTCTGTCTCAATAGCAGACTATAGACTTTTACTCCATGAACTTGTCCAAACTATGTTACTATGTTAAGTTTGGGTTCCTGTCACAAAACACCTAGCCACCCACATGTCACTTAGAAGGTCTATCCCCAGCACAGCTCAGATATGCCTACACATACTGCTTGTGCTCTACACTAGCACCCTCCTCCCACCAACTGTGTCCTAATTGCCTCTGGGCGAGTCTTCCACTCTCAAATTATCCCCCGTAATTTCTAGGTTACTGGAGGCCACACTCTCAGTGGTCCCACAGTTCCCAGAAAGAACTCACAGACCCAATACACAAACCACCAGGATTCATCATCAGTCTTAAAAATTGAACAGTGTAACATAAAATGTGCAATCAGCAAACAATAACAGGTAATTCAAATACATTTGTTTACTTTCTAGAAAGTACCTGGGGAGATCAGGACATATAGCTGCTCACCAGTTATCAAATATAACTGTTAATATGGATAAATTATAACACTAACTAAACATTTGTTTACTTTCTAGAAAGTACCGGAGATCAGCACACATAGCTGCTCACCAGTTACCAAATATAATTGTTTTACAGGGCTTCAGCAATTCTCTCTCTCTTCTCCTGGGCTGAAACTGGAGCAAAAGCCATTACAATCCAAATGAAATGAGCTCCTGGGCCAATTAGAGCCCAGAATAACAAATTAAAAAAAAAAAAGCTGATTACATCACTATAGGCATTTTCTTTATCTGTATGCTAGTTAAAAAGAAGGAATGGTCATTCCTTTTTGTAACAGTTTTAAACATAAACATGCACCACCTGCTAGCCAAACTAGAGAAATACACTTCAAGAAATAATACAATTTACAGGCTTAAAAACATGCTGATCTGTCATACCTCCCTCCTTGAGAGACCCCGGACTGCAGCCTCTACAGACCGCTGATCGGGTCTCGATAGTCCAGTGTCAGGGTGGTTCTGGCTCTTCCTTTCTGGAGAGACCATCAGCGTTACCATGTTCACTGCCTTTCTGGTGCTGTATGTTGAAGTTGTATATTTGCAGGGACAGGCTCCATCGGAGAAGTTTCCCCTTCTCTCCTGAGACTCTCTTAAGTCAGACCAACAGATTGTGATCTGTGATGATAGTAAAGTCACCTGTAACTTCTTGAGGGCCCACAATAAGGCCAGACACTCTTTTTTATTAGAGGCATAGGTTACCTCTCTATCAAGGATCTTGCGACTCAGATACACAATGGAGTGCTCCTCCCCTCTGCTATTCACTTGACTTGAGTACAGCCCCAATGCCATATGCCAAGGCATCAGTCTGTACCACAAATCTTTTCTGATAATCAGGTGCAACTAGTACTGGATCAGTAGCTAATACTGTCTTTAATTTTTGGAAGGCCATTTCACATTCTGGTGACTAGGTAATGATTTGGGGTGACATGATAGAGGGGAGACATGATAGAGGTATATAAAATAATGAGTGGAGTGGAACAGGTGGATGTGAAGCGTCTGTTCACGCTTTCCAAAAATACTAGGACTAGGGGGCATGCGATGAAACTACAGTGTAGTAAATTTAAAACAAATTGGAGAAAATGTTTCTTCACCCAACGTGTAATTAAACTCTGGAATTCATTGCCGGAAAATGTGGTGAAGGCGGTTAGCTTAGCAGAGTTTAAAAAGGGGTTGGACGGTTTCCTAAAGGTCAAGTCCATAAACCGCTACTAAACGGACTTGGAAAAATCCAAAATCCCAGGAATAACATGTATAGAATGTTTGTACGTTTGGGAAGCTTGCCAGGTGCCCTTGGCCTGGATTGGCCGCTGTCATGGACAAGATGCTGGGCTCGATGGACCCTTGGTCTTTTCCCAGTATGGCATTACTTATGTACTTATGTACTTATGGGGTAGTCTCTTTTTAGTCAAGTCAGTCAGGGGCTTGGCTATAGTGCTGTAGTATGGCACAAACTTCCTGTAATACCCTGCTGTTCAAGGAAGGCCAATACTTGCTTTTTAGTTTGGGGAGTGGGCCAGTTTTATGTAGCTTCCACTTTAGCTGGCTCAGGCATCAGCTGTGCCCTAAATATTGCACTTCTGCCATCCCCATCTAACATTTGCTGGGTTTTATAGTCAGGTGGGCCTCCATGACCTGGTCCAGTACTCCACTCAAATGGATCAGGTGGTCATCCCAAGTCTGACTGTACACACTATATCATCAAGATCAGCCCCAGCATGCTCCTGGAGTCCATCTAACAGACAGTAAACTCATACAGACCAAATGGGGTAATAAATGCTGATCGCTCCTGAGCAGCAGCTGTTAGGTGAATCTGCCAGTACTGTCAGCTAAGGTCCATTGTAGTCAGGCACTGGGCCCCAGCTAAGTGGTCTAGTAACTTGTCCATCTGGGGCATCGGATAGGCATCAGATACAGTACATTCATTAAGACTCCTGTAATTTACGCAGAAGCGGGTTGTGCCATCTTTGTTGGGAACAAGAACTACTGGAGAAGCCCAGGGACTAAGAGACTTCTTTATAATGCCTAGGGCTAGCATCTCGTCAGTCTCGTGCTTCATTTGCCTCTCCACCTCAGCAGATATTCGATAGGCACCCTGCTTCAGCAGGTCATGGCCACCCGTGTTTACATTGCCAAATGGGTAAGTCCCGGTTTAGTGGAAAACACATCAGCATACTTTTGCAGTACTGCTTCTAACTGCTGTTTCTGTGTGGGGGTTAATTGCTCTCCCACTACAACTTGTATAGATCTCTCTGGTAAGGTCTCTGCTAGGAGGTCAGGTATGGACTCACTATCCGGACACTTTTCTGGTAGGCTGCACACAGCTAGCACCATAGCTGTGCAATTTGTATAGGTCTTTAACACATTTACATGAAAGGTACACTGCTTTCTGTCTTGAGAGTCCATAGATATAACATAGTTTGTATCATTCAGGCACCTTATGGCCTTGTAAAGTCCCGCCCAATTAGCTTGAAGTTTATTCTGATGAACTGGGACTAAAACAAGTACCTGCTGGCCCTCATAAAACTCTCTATTTCAGGCCTTACAATCATACCATGTATTTTGCTTAGTCTGGGCTGCCTGCAAGTTATCTCTGACAAAGCCCCCCAAGTTCTTCTAATAACATAGTAGATGACGGCAGAAAAAGACCTGCCTGGTCCATCTAGTCTGCCCAACAAGATAAACTCATATGTGCTACTTTTTGTGTATACCTTACCTTGATTTGTATCTGTCATTTTCAGGGCACAGACCGTATAAGTCTGCCCAGCACTATCCCCGCCTCCCAACCACCAGCCCCGCCTCCCACCACCGGTTCTGGCACAGACCGTATAAGTCTGCCCAGCACCATCCCTGCCTCCCGCCACCAGCTCTGCCACCCAATCTCTGCCACATATTAACTACATATTCAATTACAAGGGTGTCAAAGAGGCAGGGCTAGTGGTTGGGAGGCGGGGCTAGTGTTGAGCAGACTTCTACGGTCTGTGCCCTGAAAATAGCAGATACAAATCAAGGTCAGGTATACACAAAAAGTAGCACATATAAGTTTATCTTGTTGGGCAGATTGGATGGACCATGCAGGTCTTTTTCTGCTGTCATCTACTATGTTATTAGGTCAAGGGGCCCTGTTCACCCTCCGGCCCTTCTCTGTATGCAAACAGTAGGTAGGATACGTATTTTTCCCAGTCATGGTCTCCTGATTCCACAAAAGTCTTTAACATATGCTTTAATGTACCATTAAATATCTCCACCAACCCATTAATTTCAGGGTGATGTGGAGGGGCATAATCGAAAGTGGGTACCCATCTCCATGGGCAGCCATGCGAAGGGGCGGGACAAACCGTATTTTCGAAAAAAGATGGGCGTCCATCTTTTTTTCGATAATACGGGTTGTGCAGGGCAAATGCCTAGGATTTGGGCATTTTTGAGCTGGGCGCTATCGGTTTTCAGCGATAATGGAAACCGAAGGCACCCAGCTCAAAAACGAACAAATCCAAGGCATTAGGTCGTGGGAGGGGCCAGGATTTGTAGTGCACTGGTCCCCCTCACATGCCAGGACACCAACTGGGCACCCTAGGGGGCACTTTTACAAATTAAAAAAAATTAAAATAGCTCCCAGGTGCATAGCACCCTTCCCTTGTGTGCTGAGCCCCCCAAATCCCCCCAAAACCCACTGCCCACGTCTACACCATTACCTTAGCCCTAAGGGGTGTAGGGGGGCACCTACATGTGGGTACAGTGGATTTGGGATTTTTTTGGAGGGCTCAACATTAACCAGCACAAGTGGAACAGGTAGGGGGGGGTGGGCCTGGGTCCGCCTGCCTGACGTCCACTGCACCCACTAACAACTGCTCCAAGGGACCTGCATACTGCTGTCAGGGAGCTGGGTATGATATTTGAGGCTCGCACACAGGCTGTCAGAAAAAGTTTTTAAAGTTCTTTTTTTGTGATGGGAGGGGGTTAGTGACCACTGGGGGAGTCAGGGGAGGTCATCCCCGATTACCTCCGATGGTCATCTGGCCAGTTGGGGCACTTTTTTGGGACTTCAGTCGTGAAAAAAAAAGAGTCCAGCAAAAGTGGCCCAAATTCTCGCTTCTGCTGCCCTTTTTTTTTCGATTATTGGCCGAAAACGCCCATCTCTCCTTGGCCGATAAACACGCCCCAGTCCCGCCTTCACCACACCTCCGACATGCCCCCATCAACTTTGTTCGTTCCTGCGATGGAGTGCAGTTGAAGACGCCCAAAATCGGCTTTCGATTATACCGATTTGGGCGCCTTTGCGAGATGGGCGCCCATCTCCCGATTTGGGTTGAAATATGGGCGCCTATCACTTTCAAAAATAAGGCCGATGGTGTGGTACATACAGATTTCACTCCACAGTGTGCCCACAGAATCTGGATCAACTCAAACATACACTGCGTCCCTAGGTCTGAGAGTATTTCTCATGGATATCCTACCCGGGAAAATATTTCTAGTAGGGCAGTGGGAATTTTCTCTGATTCTATGAAGGATAAAGCTACCACTTCTGGATATCTGGTAGCAAAGTCCACCACTGTCAATATATATCTTTTCCTAGTACGGCTAGGGACAGCTAGAGGCCCCACTATAATCACAGCTATTCTCTCAAAGGGATCACTGATAATGGGTAAAGGTTGCATGGGAGCTCGGGGATGATCTTGGGTCTTACCCACTCTTTGGCACGCATCACAGGTTCGACAATAATCAGCTATGGCTCAAGATACTCCCGGCCAATAGAAGTTCTGTGTCAATCTAGTGCATGTGCGTGTCCTGCAAGTGGAGTGTTGTGTGCAATCTGTAGAAGTTGTTCTCTGTATGCCCTGGGCACTATAAGCTGCTTGCCTGCATCCAGGGCCTATTAGAATCAACAGGACCAGTCTCTCTGTACAACAATCCCTCTTTCCATAGGATACGACTTTTTATTTTTTATCACTGGGGGAGTGTTTGGGGGCGAAGAATGAGTGTGTTCTGCGCGCATCAATTAGTGAAACAACATTGCCATCCACTAACTGATTAGCACTTGATTAGTGCAGGGGCTCTTACCACCTAGAAAATAGATGTTAGAAAGTGGTCACATGCTAATGAGGAAATTAGCGTGTGGCCACTAATAAAGGAAATGGAAAAAATACTGCCATTTTAAAGCCATGCTAAAAGTGGCCTCAGCAGGTGGGAAAGCCCTGTGTGGAGTGGCCTTGTGGTTAGAGCACTGGGCTTGACATCCAGAGGTGGCTGGTTCAAATCCCACTGCTGCTCCTTGTGATCTTGGGCAAGTCATGTAACCCTCAACTGCCTCAGGTACAAACTTAAGGGGTCTTTTACTATGTAACAGTAAGCCCAACGCAGGCTTACAGCTCAGTAAACAGGAAGTACTACCAGGCTACCGCAGCAGCCCGGCGGAAGCACCCACCCCCAGCACGTGCCAAATCTGGTTAAAAGATAGAAAACAGAGAGTGTTAAATGCTCGGTATTCTCAATGGAGAAGGGTAGATAGTGGGGTTCCCCAGGGATCTGTGCTGGGACCACTGCTTTTAAACATATTTATAAATGATCTAGAGATGGGAGTAACTAGTGAGGTAATTAAATTTGCTGACAACACAAAGTTACACGAGACGACTGGGCATCCAAATGGCAGATGATGTTTAATGTGAGCAAGTGTAAAGTGATGCATGTGGGAAAGAGGAACCCAAACTATAGCTACGTAATGGAAGATTCCACATTAGCAGTCACTGACCAGGAAAGGGATCTAGGCATCATCACTGATGATATGTTGAAACTCTCTGCTCAGTATGCGGCGGTGGCTAAGAAAGCAAATAGAATGTTAGGTATTACTAGAAAAAGAGTGGAAAACAAAAATGAGGATGTTATAATGTCTTTGTATCATTCCATGGTGCGACCACACCTTGAATACTGTGTGCAATTCTGGTCACCACATCTCAAAAAAGATGTAGTGGAATTAGGAAAGGTACAGGGAAGGGCCACGAAAATGATAAAGGGGATGGGATGACTTCCCTATGAGGAAAGGCTAAAGCGAATAGGGCTCTTGAGCTTCGAGAAAAGATGGCTTAGGGGAGATATGATAGAGGTCTATAAAATAATGAGTGGAGTGAAACGAGTAGATGTGAATCACTTGTTTACTCTTTCTAAAAATACTAGGACTAGGGGGCATGCAATGAAGCTACAAAGTAGTAAATTTAAAACAAATTGGAGAAAATATTTCTTCACTCAACATGCAATTAAACTCTGGAATTCGTTACCAGAGAATGCAGTAAAAGCAGTTAGCTTAGCAGGATTTTTAAAAAGTTTGGATAGCTTCCTAAAAGAAAAGTCCATAAGCCATTCTTAAAATGGACTTGGGGAAAATCCACTGCTTATGTCTAGGATAAGCAGCATAAAATGTATTATACTGTTTTGGGATTTTGCCAAGTACTTGTGACCTGGATTGGCCACTGTTGGAAACAGGATGCTGGGCTTAATGGACCTTCAATCTGTCCCAGTATGGCAATACTTAAGTACTTATGTACGAAAATATTTTAATTTTTCTAGCACCGGTGTTTACCTGGTGGTAATCAGGCAGTGCCGCATGCTGCCTGGTTACCGCCGGGTTAGCACAGGAGCCCTTACCGTCCGAAATGTCCATGCAGCAAGTGATTCACTTGCCACACAGCCATTTCTTTTTTTCAAAAAACAGCTTTTTACCCGCTGCAGTAAAAGGGAGCCTCAGCGCATGTCAAAAACACTCACTAATGCCAGCGCAGGTCTCCTTTTGCTGCAGCTTAGTTAAAGGACTCCTTAGATTGTGAGTCCTTCAGGGACAGAGAAATAGAGGGACATAATCAAACAGCGCCGGCCATCTCCGTGGCCGGCTCCGTAAATGGGCGGAGCCAACCGTATTTTCAAAAAAGATGGCCAGCCATCTTTTCCTTCGATAATATGGTTGGTGCCAGCTAAATCTCAACATTTAGGTCAAATGTTGAGATCGCCAGGTTTAGAGATGGCCGAGTTTTAATATAATGCCCAATGGATTATTATTTATTTATCGTCCTTTATATATGCAGGTAATTTTAAGATAGCAATTATCTACTTCTACATGTTTTGAATGTTTAGCCTTTTTTGAAATGATTTCCATGTAATGCTATTGTGATATTACAACATTGCATATATGCACACTACACTTTTTAAATGATTTTATGTTTATCATTTTTCATCATTATTTTTATCATTGTAGTGTAACATATGTTGACACTTCATTTTATATTTTTCTTTTATTATTTGTCTGAATGATTTATTTGATTATGTATGTTTTTATAGACTCCTGATGCAGGCCTGTGGGCCAAAACGCAACAGTTGTGTCGAGGCTTTTCATCAATAAAGAGGTTTTTAGACATTGTTTCCAGGATTTGTATTCCCTTGGTCAAAACATCCCACTTTTACCTGTCTCTTCGGGTTCGGTTTTTGGCCATAATGGAAACTGGGCCCGGCCATCTCAAACCCGGCGAAATGCAAGCCTTTTGGTAGTGGGAGGAGCCAGCATTTGTAGTGCACTGGCCCCCCTGACATGCCAGGACACCAACCAGGCACCCTAGGGGGCACTGCAGTGGACATCAAAAATTGATCCCAGGTGCATACCTCCCTTTCCTTGTGTGCTGAGCCCCCACCAAATCCCCCCCAAACCCCTTCCCCACAACTCTACACCACTACCATAGCCCTAAGGGGTGAAGGGGGGGGGGGCACCTACATGTGGGTACAGTGGATTTTGGAGGGGGGGGTTGGAGGGCTCAACATATACCACTACAAGTGTAACAGGTAGGGGGGATGGGCCTGGGTCCACCTGCCTGAAGTGCACTGCACTCACTAAAAGTGCTCCAGGGACCTGCATACTGCTGTCAGGGAGCTGGGTATGACATTTCAGGCTGGCGTGAGAGGCTGGCAACAAATTTTTTTAAAGTTTTTTTTGGTTGGGAGTGGGTTGGTGACCACTGGGGGAGTAAGGGGAGGTCATCCCCGATTCCCTCCGGTGGTCATCTGGTCAGTTGGGGCACTTTTTTGCCACTTGGTCCTAACAATAAATGGACCAAGTGCAGCCAGCAAACTGCTTGTTCGAGCCGGCCATCTTTTTTCCATTATAGGGAGAAGCTGGCTATCTTGTAGCCCCGCCCCCTCCCCCATCCCACCCAGTCCCGCCTTCTGTACCCTGCCTTGAAGTTTTGCCGGCTCCGCAACGGAAAGCAGTTGGCTCCGGCCAAAATCGGCTTTCAATTATACCTATTTGGCCGGGTTCAGGAGATCGCCGGCCATCTCCCAATTTATGCCAGAAGATGGTCGGCGATCTCTTTTGAAAATAAGCTGGATAGTGTACCTGAATGTAACTCAATTTGAGCTACTACGGAAAAGGTGTGATCAAAATCATAATAAATAAATAATTAATAAATAGTTTGACGTATTCTTGCTGGACAGTGCCTTGGGTGTATTTCTTCTAAAAGGCAGTAAAGAAATCCTAATAAATAAATAAATAAATAGTGATAGCACAGGCCACTTTTTAGTGCAACGTAGTAAAAGGGTCCCTGTTTGTATAGTGGTACTGAATATATAAATTACATTTAATGTAAACTTTAAAGTGGCACCATGCTGGCTGAAAATGTATCCCTGTCTGCAAATATGGAACAAAGAGTGGAGTCAGCAATAACATATGGGAACCAGAGAATTATCTATTTGCCAGCATCAATTACATTTGAAGAACCCAGCACAGCTGCGTTTCAGCATAAACATATGCCTACAACAGGGGTCAAGAGAAAATCTTATTTTCAGATGACAGTAGAGACAATTATCAATTGCTATTTCTGAATTCTTATTGTGCTCTTTAGAGAAGCAATAGAAAAGTTGCACTCCAAATGAAGGCGTTCGTACACGCGTAACGCCTCGTTCACAAGTATAATCTATCTCATACTGCAAGATTAGCCCAAAGATGGTTGCACAAAAGCAAAAGGTGTCTCAGAGCTCTGCCACTCCTTGAGCCAGCCCTGTCTCTCATAAAGAAATGTTCTAAACAATACAGTCGCTATTCTCAGCAATATGGTTCTTAGAAAACCTCGTGAACTGCGAATTTGTGAATACCGAAATACTGAACATATGAGAAAATAGGGGTTAGGCTTCAGCTGTACCTATATTTCCATGAAACTGCAGAAAATGAACAATTAGTTCTAATGAAATGCAGGGATAGGTTCCTGAATGGGACATTACTTAAACACATGCATAATTAACTTGTTAACAATGTTAAAGACGCAAAGCAAAAGTGAAAGGCAAAAAGGCTGTTTTGAAACGCGCATGTCCACAAATACGTGAATATGGTGGCACAAATGGAGAACTGAGTCCTCTATTTGCACCTTCACGAAAATGCAAAACAGCGAAAACCGGACGTGTGGATAGTGAGATTGCACTGTATATATTACACTGTTTGGTATATATTTTATTTGATTTTATGTTTTTATTTGTAAAACCATCTTGAATGGCTTTGCCAAGACCAGGGTATAAAAAGATTTTTTAAATAAACAAGCAGCATTGGTATCCTAACAAGATACATTCCAATGCTCTGCTGCTTTAATTGTCAGTACCCACTAGGGGGCGAGATACACTAAAAATCTGAAAGGGGAAAAAATTCCCTCAGAACTAGATCCTTGAACTATCAGCTTGTCCGGTTTAGTGAGCTCTATTACTTACCTCTCAAGTTCTTATTCTCGTCTCTTATTTTTTTTTCATAGTCCTAGAATAAATATCATGTCCTACTTTGAACTGGACACAGGGTAACAGACACAACTCATTTTTGTGACGGCCACTTTTTAAAATAAATGTCATGTCCCTTTGATATGAAATAGAAAAATAAAAGACAACAGAACTTCTTTAGCCTCTTCGAAGTTTTATAATTGACTTTGGGGAAAGATTACAAGAGAATGGGAACTTGCTGGGAGACAGTATGAACATTTGTAAGAGAATGCACAAGTATGAAGAGGTTGAACGAAAGACCACTTATAAATGTGAAAGAATAGGCACAATCATAGCATCGTCTCTTTTTTTTTTTTTTTTTTTTAAGAAAGCTTAAATCATACATTTGGGTTGCTGAAATTTAAAGGCCAAATACAGTTCTGAAAGTAGAAAAGAAGTCACCGGATAGGGACAGTGCCAAGGTCATAACCTCTAATAACCACAAGGTCCGTCAGTGTAACAATATTCTTGGTGCACCAGTAGAAAGGGAGAGGTAACACTCTCTACAGGTCTCTCATGAGACCTAACCTTAAATACTGTGTTCAGGGCTACAGCCCACAAAAGGATGTAGATAAGGCAGAAATGCAAAGTCTCACTCATTAGGAGTGTACCACACTCTTTTAAAGCCCCTCTCGCTCTCACCCTCTTTGAGGCCTTCTCTTTTGAAGGCTGTCTCGCTCTCATACTCTCTGATCCCCCTTCTCTCATTAGGACATATCACACTCATTTGCAGGCTCTCTCATTCTCACACTTTCACACTCCCTGAGCTTTTGCATAGTAGATGACGGCAGAGAACGACCTGTACGATAAACTCATATGTGCTACTTTATATGTATACCTGACCTTGATTTGTATCTGCCATTTTCAGGGCACAGACCATAGAAGTCTGCCCAGCACTAGCCCCACCTCCCAACCACTGGTGCTGCCACCCAATCTCTGCTAAGCTTCTGAGGATCCATTTCTTCTGAACAGGATTCCTTTATGTTTATCCCACGCATTTTTTAATTCAGTTACCGTTTTCATCTCCACCACCTCCCGAAGAAGGGCATTCCAAGTATTCACCACTCTCTCCATGAAAAAATAGTTCCTGACATTTTTCTTGACTCTGCCACTCTTCAACCTCATTTCATGTCCTCTAGTTCTACCGCCTTCCTGTCTCCAGAAAAGGTTTGCTTGCGGATTAATACCTTTCAAATATTTGAACGTCTGTATCATATCACCCCTGTTTCTCCTTTCCCCCAGGGTATTCATGTTCAGGATTTAAGTCTAGGGACCAGATATGTGGTAACCCCGCACTGATTCCTCAATACGGCGTTCTCTTTAATCTGGGTACAGCAACGGTGAGGGCCCTGCTCTGTCCCCTCTCAATAAAGTTTCCCTTGTCTGAACAACTACTGCATGGAGGGTACTAAAGTGTCCATAGTCAATGGTATTTTACGTCCAATATTTCTCTTCTAGTTGTTTCTCTGTCCCATCCTGAACTAGGACTCCCCCTCAGTACTGGTCACCTGGCGGGGGTGGGATACCAAAGACCCAGAACTCCTTACACTCAGGATTTTTATTAACTCTATGGCCCTGCCTTCAAGGGTCGGCCTTCACTATGATTTCACCAAGGGGCTATCAGGGTGGTCCCTAGTAACCACCCTGAAAATCTCAGGCATTTTCAGGAGGGTCACATAGATATTATTGTTTTTTATTCTGTTTTTAAGTAGACAAGTTGTTTGAAAGTTACAGCGGGCTAATTCTCATCCAAACATGAGTTGTGGACTCCAGCAATGCAGTGAAGAGGACAACAGCCTTAAAATCAGAAGTTTACCCTCAGATATGGAAGGTGTCTTCATATCCTGCAGAATTCCTCCATCCTTCTTTCTCCACATTTTGCCAAAGTTTCCCCCTGCAATTTTCAGCTCCTGTACCCACTATTTTGATGAGTCTCCTTTGGTATTTTCAGTCTATTGCTTTCTACTGGAGTGAGCAGCACTTTTAGCATTACAGTATCAGAGTCTGTAGCAAACTTAGCAAAGATTCATGAAATGGTCTGTTTTTCTCGTTTCTTTTGTTGCCTTCATTCATTCTGGATCTTCTGTCCCTTTGTGCTGTGACTCTACCTCTGTTCACATCATGGTCTTATCTCACAGCCTGGTAATGTGAATGGCTGTCAAGAAGGTATGGGCTGTTCAACCTGCTCAAAACCAGGAGAAAACTTGATTGTTTCTTTTCAGTCATGTCATAAAACATTGTATAAAAAGACATTTCCTTGATGCTGCTCAGGAAAAAAAAATACTCAGAAAAGCTTCTTCCCTGTTGCTTGATGGACATGTCAAACCCTGAACAGTCACTTGTACAACAGCACTAATAAGATTTTTTTTTTCCACTTTCTCTAATACTGATAGTTTTCTCTCCACAGAAGACTCATTTGAAAGGTGAAGTCTAGTCCATGACTGCTTTAAGAGGCATTGGGTTATCAGCAGACTAGATGGACCACGCACGATGCACTGGTATTTTTAGGGGAATTTCTTTCTTTCTGTCTTTTCTTCTTCTTTTACTTTTTGCTCTGATATTCCACCTCTATGTACAGTGGAGATACAGCCAGAAGTCTCACTGTCCATAACCTTCATGCCCTCTCCCCGTGCAAGAGAGACAAGAGATTGCCATGAATACCTTCTATTGTGGATTAAAAACTGGTTAAAAGATAGAAAACAGAGAGTAGGGTTAAATGGTCAGTATTCTCAATGGAGAAGGGTAGTTAGTGGGGTTCCCCAGGGTTCTGTGCTGGGACCGCTGCTTTTTAACATATTTATAAATGACCTAGAGATGGGAGTAACTAGTGAGGTAATTAAATTTGCTGATGACACAAAGTTATTCAAAGTCGTTAAATCGCGGGAGGATTGTGAAAAATTACAAAACGGACCTTACAAGACTGGGAGATTGGCGTCTAAATGGCAGATAACTAAACGTGAGCAAGTGCAAAGTGATGCATGTGGGAAAGAGGAACCCGAATTAAAGCTATGTCATGCAAGGTTCCACGTTAGGAGTCACGGACCAAGAAAGGGATCTAGGTGTCGTCGTTGATGATACGTTGAAACCTTCTGCTCAGTGTGCTGCTGCGGCTAAGAAAGCAAATAGAATGTTAGGTATTATTAGGAAAGGAATGCAAAACAAAAATAAGAATGTTATAATGCCTTTGTATCGCTTCATGGTGCGACCGCACCTCGAATATTGTGTTCAATTCTGGTTGACGCATCTCAAAAAAGATATAGTGGAATTAGAAAAGGTGCAGAGAAGGGCGACAAAAATGATAAAGGGGATGGGACAACTTCCTTATGAGGAAAGGCTAAAGTGGCTAGGGCTCTTCAGCTTGGAGAAAAGGTGGCTGAGGGGAGATATGATAGAGGTCTTGGAGTTGAACGGGTAGATGTGAAGCGTCTGTTCACACTTTCCAAAAATACTAGGACTAGGGGGCATGCAATGAAGCTACAATGTAGTAAATTTAAAACGAATCACAGAAACCTTTTCTTCACTCAACGTGTAATTAAACTCTGGAATTTGTTGCCAGAGAATGTGGTAAAGGCAGTTAGCTTAGCGGAGTTTAAAAAATGGTTTGGACGGCATCCTAAAGGAAAAGTCCATAGACCGTTATTAAATGGACTTGGGGAAAATCCACTATTTCTGGGATAAGCAGTATAAAATGTTTTGTACATTTTTGGGATCTTGTCGGGTATCTGTGACCTGGATTGGCCACTGTTGGAAACAGGATGCTGGGCTCGATGGACCTTTGGTCTTTCCCAGTATGACAATACTTATGTACTTATGTCTGTAGCCAGAACCTGTGAGAACTGATTATTCTGCTGGCATCGTATTAAAAGGTACCCATCATATCATATTTCCTGGGTGAATGTGTGAGTCTGTAGCCTATGACATTTGTCATCTATGACATTTGCCATAGTTACCTGTTGCTAGAGTCCACCTTGGGAGTCAGCACTCAAGAATGTGTCATTGCAGATAATACGCTGAAATCTTCTGCTCAGTGTGTGGCAGCGAACAAAAAAGCAAACAGGATACTAGAAATTATTAGGAAAGGGATGGGGAATAAGACCACAAATACTATAATGCCTTTGTATCGCTCAATGGTGCATCCACGCTTTGAGTATAGCATTCAGTTCTGGTCGCCATATCTCAAAAAAGATATAGCAGAATTAGAAAAGGTTCAAAGAAGAGCGACCAAAATGAAAAAGAGGATGGAACTCCTCTCGTATGAGGAACGGCTAAAGAAGTTAGGGCTCTTCAGCTTGGAAAAGAGATGGATGAGGGGAAATATGATTCAGGTCTACAAAATCCTGAGTGGTGTAGAATGAGTAGAAGTAAATCGGTTTTTTACTCATTCCAAAAGTACAAAGACTAGGGAACACTTGAGGAAGTTACATGGAAATATTTTGAAAACAAATAGGAGGAAATATTTTTTCATGCAATGAATAGTTAAGCTCTGGAACGCTTTGCCGGAGGATATGGTAACAGTGGTTAGTGTATCTGGGTTTTAAAAAGGTTTGGACAAATTCCAGGAGGAAAAGTCCATAGTATGCTATTGAGACAGACATGGGAAGCAGCTGCTTACCCTGGGATTTGAAGTATGGAGTGTTGCCACGATTTGGGTTTCTGCCAGGTACTTGCGACCTGGCTTGGCCACTGTTTGGAAAACAGGATACCGGGCTAGATGGACCATTGGTGTAACCCAGTATGGCTATTCTTTTGTTCTTATCTGAAAAATACAAAAGACATCCATGTGTCTGAAGGCTATTTTTCAGAAATCCAAAACATGAGTAGAGCTTCTAAAATATGCATCTAAATGATTCTTTCAGGGTACTGTGAAAGGCAGCTGCACGATGCACAAGTCCATTTGCTGGAATAGGACACCAGCTGGTGATAAATGGGGAGTTGTAGAAGAGGAGATCCAACTCCAGAAAGATCCTTCAAATAAATGAAAAAGAGACGCTCTGTTCCATAAGTGAGCGCACTGGTGTCATCTTTCAGCTGCCCTGCGAATGTACACAGAGAGTACACAGTCACTGCTCATTGTTAGACATCTTTATTGTTTCAGATAAATTGAAGCTTTTTTTTTCTCATCCTGCTGGAGAATTAACAAATGATTTCCAAGTCAGGGGCAGGAGAAGTTGGAAAGAGAAGAGCACTCCAAACCGAAAATACTGTTTAAAGTGAATGAGAAAGTGATGGGGACTTTCCCCCAAGGAGACTGGAACAATTAAAGCAGCAGCACACAGGAGAGGCATCAATGTACCGACAGTGTTTCTGTCACTTTAGATCTTACTCCTCATTCTCCTTCCTTTCATTAGAATGTATGCCCCATATTCAAAAATACATTTAGGTGGATAATGACAGCTGTTATTCGTGTAAAGGCCTGAACCAGCATTCACTGTGGATATTCAGTGCACTGTCCAGATTGTATTGGATTTATTAACTTGATATACCGCTCTATACATGACTTTTAGACCGGTGTACAATTTTTAAAAATCATAATTACAAAAATTAAAATAAAAATAAGATATATAAACCTAAATAAATAATAGCATTTCTAACAATAACTAAAAATAAATATCACAACAAAGATCCGAATGCACATAACAAATTCAAATACAGTTAAATAAAATTGGTTTCAAAAAGCCAAGTCTTTAAAACTTTATGAAACCCTAAATAACTGGTCATATTGCTAACCGTAGCAGGAAGTGAATTCCACAGCAAAGGTCCCAAGTAACCATAGGCTTTTTTCCTAGTAGAAGTTAATCACTTAAGGTGAAGGAAGTTGCAGTAAACCTTGCTGCCGATGAACGAAGAAAAAATCACTGACAATCTCGTTGAACTAAAATTTCTGAAAGGTATACTGGAGAATGCAAAAAAAAAGAGCCTTAAAAACCAAACACAGGGAGTCTTTTACAAAGTGTCAGTAAGCCCAACGCGGGCTTACTGAACGCTAATTCAAGACTACCACAGGCCCAATGCAGCTATCAGCAGTAGTTCTGCCCCAAACTCGCACCATTTCTAGGGGAAAAAGAAACCCCCTGGAAATGTCTTGCACGGCAGAAACCCAGTGGTAATTGGGCATCACCACACGCTGCCCAGTTACCTTGGGAGCCCTCTGAAGAAGCTAGAAGAATGGTCTAACGTTTGGCAATTAAAATTCAATGCGAAGAAATGCAAAGTGATGCACTTAGGGAGTAGAAATCCAAGGGAGACGTATGTGTTAGGCGGGGAGAGTCTGATTGGCACGGACGGGGAGAGGGATCTTGGGGTGATAGTATCCGAGGACCTGAAGGCGACGAAACAGTGTGACAAGGCGGTGGCTGTAGCTAGAAGATTGCTAGGCTGTATAGGGAGAGGTGTGACCAGCAGAAGAAGGGAGGTTTTAATGCCCCTGTATAAGACGTTGGTGAGGCCCCACCTGGAGTACTGTGTTCAGTTTTGGAGGCTGTACCTTGCGAAGGATGTCAAAAAAATGGAAGCGGTGCAAAGAAAAGCTACGAGGATGGTATGGGATTTGCGTTCCAAAACGTATGAAGAGAGACTTGCTGACCTGAACATGTACACCCTGGAGGAAAGGAGGAACAGGGGTGATATGATACAGACGTTCAAATATTTGAAAGGTATTAATCCGCAAACGAATCTTTTCCGGAGATGGGAAGGCGGTAGAATGAGAGGACATGAAATGAGATTGAAGGGGGGCAGACTCAGGAAAGATGTCAGGAAGTATTTTTTCACGGAGAGGGTGGTGGATGCTTGGAATGCCCTCCCGCGGGAGGTGGTGGCGATGAAAACAGTAACGGAATTCAAACATGCATGGGATGTGCATAAAGGAATCCTATGCAGAAGGAATGGATCCTCAGAAGCTTAGCTACAATTGGGTGGCAGAGCAGGTGGGGGGAAGAGGGGTTGTTGGTTGGGAGACGAGGATAGGGGAGGGCAGACTTTTATATGGTCTGTGCCACAGCCGGTGATGGAAGGCGGGACAGGTGGTTGGGAGGCGGGAAAAACTGCTGGGCAGACTTATACGGTCTGTGCCCTGAGAAAGACAGGTACAAATCAAGGTAAGGTATACACATGAGTTTATCTTGGGCAGACTGGATGGACCGTGCAGGTCTTTTTCTGCCGTCATCTACTATGTTACTATGTATGTTATCGCCACCTCAATGGGTGGCAGTAAGGGCTCCCCACTGCATGTCCATGTTTGTGTGGGCGCTTTTTACCTGGTGCAGTAAAAAGGGCCCTGGCGTGTGGAAAAAAACAACCCCCACCACTACCACAGGGCCCTTTTTTCCACCGCTTGGTAAAAGGACCCCACAGAGTTTTAAAAACAGATATTGCAGAAACAGGCAACCAATGGAAGTCTTTTAGATAGTGCCAGGACCGTGCGTGGGCAGAGCTGGCAGTAATCTGCACATGGTGATATTCAGACCAGGCTCCAGATAACCACCCAGGACAGAAAATTTGCGGTCGTAACTTTATCTGTCCATCTAGCTGGATAGCAGTTTGACTAACGTCGCTTATTGATAGCAGCAGCACTCACCTCTCTAAATGAATATTCAGCATCTCTTGTTATTTGGATAGCCCCACTGCAAATCTGTGAATAATTTAAGTGCCATGGCCAGCATTTAAAATAAATGCCTACCATGGATTGACTTGTAAATTTCCTTCTCCAAGCTCCATCCTTCAGCAGTCTCTGCTGTATTCAAGGACAGCTCAAGGCAAGTTGACGCCTGTGGTAAGGAATGAGATGGTCCATCCCTCCCCAGGCGGTGGGGGCTGAGAAGACCCCCTCAAAGCTGCAGTCAGAGAGTGGGGACTAGGGTACGTAGGGTGGGGAGATATCTAGGACAATATATGGGGGCAGATCAGGTGTGGGTGAGATGGCTGAGGTGAGGAAGCAGGGGCTGTGTGAGTAGGTGTTGGTCAACGGTGGAGGCTGGGCGGGTGCAGTAGCACTGATGTAGCAAGAATGTCTGAAAGTTTTTTTTAAATGGTGGAAGAAGGATGTTCCAGGAAACTCAGATAAAAATGAAGTCCAAGCTTCTAAAAACTCTTTTCAACTGAAAACTGACAAAATGCACTGCCTTATCCTTTCATCTCAACACAATAAGTCCAAACCTTCAACTCTAATCACCCCAGATCTTACCCTTCCAATTACAAAGAGCCTAAAAATACTTGGTGTAACAATTGATCGCAATCTATCACTTGAAAGCCAAATAAATTCCACTACAAAGAAAATGTTCTTCTCGTTGTGGAAACTTAAACGAATTAAACCTTTATTCGCAAGAGAAGTATTTCATAATCTAATACAATCAATGGTATTAAGCCACTTAGACTACTGGAATGGAATTTACGCAGGTTGTAAAGAACAATTTACAAAGAAACTTCAGACCGCCCAAGACACTGCAGCCACATTAATTTATGGTAAATCCAAATTCGATAGTGCTAACGCTCTTCGAGAGAAACTGCATTGACTTCCAATTAAGGAGCGAATCACCTTCAAAATCTGTAACGTAGTCCACAAAATTCTTTACAGAGAAGCCCCAGGATACATGACCAACTTAATTAACCTACCTTCCAGGAATACATCCAGATCATCCCGTTCATACTTAAACCTTCATTACCCTAGCTGCAACAGCCTCAAATATAAATCCACTTATGCTTCTACCTTCTCCTTTATTAGTACTCAACTATGGAATGCACTACCAAAAGCTGTTCACAATCATCTTAATTTCAGGAAATCACTCAAGACCAGCTTATTTGGAAAGGCCTATCCCAAGGATTCAACATTCTGCTTATAATCGAAAGAGAAAAACGCCTATATTCCGATCTAAATCGGGACATGGACGTCTTTCTCACGAGGGTGCCCAAATCGGTATAATCGAAAGCCGATTTTGGGCGTTTCCAACTGCACTCTGTTGCGGGAACGAATAAAGTTGATGGGGGCGTGTCGGAGGCGTGGTGAAGGCGGGACTGAGGCGTGGTTATCGGCTGAGCAGAGATGTGCGTGCTCGGCCGATAATGGAAAAAAGAAAGGCGTTTTTAGAGAAAATTTAGGTCACTTTTGTTGGACCCTGTTTTTTTCACGAACAGGTCCCAAAAAAGTACCCTAAATGACCAGATGACCACTGGAGGGAACCGGGGATGACCTCCCCTGACTCCCCCAGTGGTCACTAACCCCCTCCCACCAAAAAAAAACCGAACGTTAAACACTTTTTTTTCCAACTTGTAAGCCAGCCTCAAATGTTTAGTTGGTGCTGCGTGGGACCCATGCAAAGAGGAAAAATCGGAAGAAAAAAAAAAAACAAGCAAGTGCAGTCAGGGACGTCTAAATTACCACGCTAGTAAAAAGAGGATTTGAATCAGCAACCTTCTGATTACAAGCTCCATGCTCTAGCCAGTGCACCACATTATTCAGTAGTTTAGATGTCCTTCCCTTTCCATTAAGTCCCTCCAAGTTTCTGTCAGCCAATCACAGCTGTTTAGCTGACACCGATGTCAGCTAAACGAGCTGTGATTGGCTGACAGAAACTTGGAGGGACTTAATGGAAAGGGAAGGATGTCTCAGCAACTGAATAACATGGTGCACTGGCTAGAGCACTGAGCTTGTAATCAGAAGGTTGCTGGTTCAATTTCCCCTTGTTTTTTTTTCTTCTGATTTTTCCTCTCTGCATGGGTCCCGTGCAGCACCAACTAAACTAAAATTGCTCTGGGGACCTGCATACTGCTGTCATGGAGCTAGGTATGATATTTGAGGCTGGCATAGAGCCATCTCAGGGGGACCAGTGCACTACGAATGCTGGCCCCTCCCACGACCAAATGCCTTGGATTTGGTCGTTTTTGAGCTGGGCCGCTTCGGTTTTGATTATCGCTAAAAAACAAAAACGCCCAGCTCAAAAAACACCCTAATCCAATGTATTTTCAAAAAAAAAGATGGACGTCCATTTTTTTTCGAAAATACAGATCCGCCCCTTCACAGACCCGTTCTCAGAGATGGACATTCTTACATATAGGCGTTCGTGTTTGATTATGCCCCTCCATATGTCCCTACATCCTGCAACACAGCAAATTAATGGACCATGTTGGACGGGAGTAGCCTAGTGGTTAGTGCAGTGGACTTTGATCCTGGGGAACTGCGTTCAATTCCCACTGTAGCTCCTTGTGACTCTGGGCAAGTCACTTAACCCTCCATTGCCCCTGGTACAAAATAAGTACCTGAATATATGTAATCCGCTTTGAATGTAGTTGCAAAAACCTCAGAAAGATGGTATATCAAGTCCCATTTCCTTTTCCTTCCTGTATACCCTGTTCTTTTGATGCTTCCTGATCACTACACTATATTGTATTTGTATATTTACCGGATTGGCGATTGCGTCTACGGTTTGATGTAAGCCACATTGCGCCTGCAAATAGGTTGGAAAATGTGGGGTACAAATGTGATAAATAAATAAATAAAAACTCTTTTTCTCCAACAATTCACCAACAGTATGTCAGAAAGATTTGTGAATAGATGTCTGAAGAAATGTACCATCGATGGATATCAGAAAACTAGTGCATATCTAAGAGAAGAGCTTTTGAAAACTTGCTTTTTCACTCTGTCTTTGATGTATTTTGCCTTTATAAGTTTGACATTTACCAGATTTTATTCATTTTGATAGATTAGCAACCCCTGAGGAAGGCTTTATGCTGAAACATGGCCCGTGTAGGGTCAGGATTGTTTGTTTGTTTGTTTATTTATTTACTGCATTTGTATCCCACATTTTCCCACCTATATTTTTGGCAGGTCAAGATTGAACACTGTTGGTGAACTGTTGGACAATAAAGAGTTTTTAGAAACTAGAACTTCATTTTCATCTGATTTTCCTAGAGCATCCTTCTTCCACCCTTTTTTTTTAAAAACTTTTCTGGACTTATTGTGGAAGCTTTGTGTCCCTCTTTTTGTTGCTGCAAGGATGTCTGAGGCAGGGTGAGGACATGTCCAGCAGGGAAGGTGTGGGTAGTGGGTAGGGAGGAAGATGGCAGAGGAACACTTTCAACCCCAGCTGCCTTCCCTTTTCTGTCCCCCTATCTCCCTATACACAAGCAAAGACAATTATTCAGGTTGATGCACTGGGAGGAGGTGAGCATGGTAAACACTGAAGTTGGTTTCAGCACTGTGGCTGTACCAGCTCTCAATCACCCCATCTGGCCTGGCATCAGAAGCTCTTAAGCACACACCATTTCCAGTACTTGTGGTGACCAATGTCACCCTTATGAGCCATGATCACAAGGCACTTAGAACAAGACTCTGCCCTGTGGGAGCAGTGGTCTGCTGGGTCCCCCACCACCATCCCCACACATACAAACAATTCCCCGCCTGAGGAATGCACCGCAGGTGGCCAGGGCCGCCAAAAGTCAAAGCTGGGCCCAGGTCAAACCCTCTTAAGGGCCAGGGCCAGGGCCCGGCCCTCCCCCCCCCCCCCCCCATGCACCACTCACAGTCACTGTATAGCAGAGGTGTGCTGGTAAATGTTTAACAACGGGCTCTCTCTCCGGGCATAGCCGGCCCTGAAATTTGGGGGGGGGGGGGGGGAATACATGCCTATCTCTCCCCTCCCTTGTGCAGGCACGCTAGGCATACCTTTGCCGAGCCCCACCAGCCAATAAATGGACTGCCACCATTCTCTGCTGCTTGTTTCTGGCTCTGAGCAGTATAATGGAACCTTCTTGCGCTTGCATGAAAAGTTCCAGCCTGATGCTCAGAGTCAGAAACAAGAAGCAGGGAGCAGCAGCAGTCTATTTACTTGGCTGGTGGGGCCAGCATCACTGCCAGCAAAATAAAAGAGAATTCAGGAGGGGGCCCAAGCCCACATTTTGGGAGTCAGTTGTTAAAGTAGCCATGGGGAGGCCTACTTTAACAACCGGCTCCCAAAATTCTTAAAAACTTAACAAACGGCTCTCGCGAGCCCATGAGAGCCCGCTCCAGCACACCACTGCTGTATAGTGTCATCAGCCTGGGGCCACACCGACAAGCGACATCCCACAACGACCGGATATGGACAGGAGGAGGAGCAGGCAGCCCGCCGCAGCGCAGTGCACTAAGCGCAGGAGGAAAGGAGCCACTCAGGAAATGCATTGTCACCACATGCACCACGCACCGAGACAGATAGGGATCGCCCAGGCTGGCCACACCACCCATGCGGCATGCACGCACCAGAGAGACTGAGGCAAGGAAAGTAGAGGAGCGGAGGGAGGAGAACTGAAGTAGCAGTGCCGGTGTGCAGCTCGTTAATGTAAATGATGGGCCATTCGTCACACAGGAGGAAAGGAAACAGCGAATGAGTGCAGCGCAGTGCCAGGCCCGGGGAAATTTGCCCTCCCTGCCCCCCCTCTCAACGGCCCTGCAGGTGGCCCAATGGTAGAAGCAGCCCTGGCTCTGAAGGAGGCCTGTTCTACAGCTATCCATGCTGTATTTAGGCTCTGAAGAAGGCATGTTCTGCACCTGCCCTTGCTGTACTCAGGCTTCATGTATAACAGTATGAAACCCACATGGCTTTTCATAACCATCAGCATTGCAGTAGTCCAGTTTGTTTAACTTCATACAGGTAGTACAAGGCATATTCAGAAACCTAAAAATTAACAGCAATCCATGAACATAATAAAATGCCATTCTGAATTTTATTAAAATTATGCGACCCTCAGATCTGAAGGACTTAAGGACATATGTATCACCATACTGGGACAGAACGATAGTCCATCAAACTCAATATCCTATTTCCAACAGTGTCTAATCTGGGTCACAAGTACCTGGCAGAGTCCCAAAAACAGTAATAGATTCCATGCTGTTTTATCCAGCAATAAACTTTGGATTTTCCTCTTCCACCTTAAAAATGTATATGGACTTGTCCAAACCTTTTTTTTAAACCCTGCTGCTCTAATTGCTTTTACCATATTCATTGCCAATTAATTCCAGAACTTTACATGTTCAGTGAAGAAATATTTTGTCTGATTTGTTCTAAATGTACTGCTTAGTAACTTCATTATATGCCCCCTAGTCCTTGTATTTTTGGAAAGAGTAAACAAGGGTTTCATGTCTACCCAGTCCACTTCTTTGTGGATTATCTAACACACCTTTTCAATAGTACTGTACTAGGATATATGACTTTCAATTCATCACAAAAATAGCTTCAGAATCCCACAGATAATGAGCCATTGCATTGCTGACACCCTTGTTTAGAGGGAAACTGGCACAAAGGCAGTCCTTGTTTCCACTGTGTGAAGCAGGGACAAAGACCGTGATGAAAGGTCAAGTGCTGAATCACTGAACGTGTCAGTCACTAGTGTCGCTGCAGGGTACGAGTAACTTCAGAAAATCACACCACTCAGCCTGGAAGCAGCAAGGCCTTGGCAATTTACCAGAAATCACTGCTCATGTATACAACACCAGGAATGGAAGCACCTATAGAACTAGAGAAGGCATCCACAGCAGAGTAATGCAACACACGCTGCATGCACAACTGAAAGGTAGAGAATGGATGCCCCTAACCCATGAGCTGATGCTCAAAATGTAATGCCAACGCTAGAGGCAATTAGTACCAGATTAGCGCCGGCGTTAGTGAGGGCAGAATTCTCAGAGGGCTCTAGCACAGGAGACAAATGTGCATGAAAAGATTAGCACAAATAGCATGCAGATGTAGTCTAATGAGGTCATTTCCTATTCCCTTCCAATGCTCAGAGATCAGCACACAAACCAAAGCTGCCCTTACCACTGAAAATCTAATGCCAGTTCAGAGCACTTTTTGGGGTGTTTGAAGAGAGGATTTCCCAAGGTTTTTTCTTTAAAAGTTGCTCGTTTTTGTTTAATTTGGAAGCAGAAGGAAGCCCATGAAAGCCACTAAGCACTGGCAGTGACAGACGAATGTGTGCAAGTCAGAGCAAACCCAAAAGTGAAAGCATACATTGGCACCTGATTCCTGCATTTAACTATAAGCCTTCCAAGTAAAATAAAAATTTGAAAAGCTTATGTTTATAGGTGCAGAAAACAGCCAAGCACATTCCCCCCTTTGCTTTCGCTTTTATAGGGTGCATATAATTTGAATACTATTTCCTTTGAGCATTGGCAAGCTAGTTTTCTGCACTGTTCTGGCGTATCGGTTCTGCGCTGTTGGCTTTTACCGCAGGAGTTCTGGGCATCAGTCCACCAGCAAGTATCCATAGAAATGGAAAGGGGACGGGATTTGATATACTGACTTTCTGTGCTTACAATCAAAGCAGATAACATATTATCATCAGGCACTATTACCACAAGGATAAGAATATAAGAATAGCCATAATGGGTCAGACCAATGGTCCATCTAGCCCAGTATCCAGCTTGCAATAATGGCCAATCCAGGTCAAAAGTACCTGGCAGAAACCCAATTAGTAGCACCATTCCATGCTACCAATCCTGGGGCAAGCAGTGGCATCGCCCATGTCCATCTCAATAACAGACTATAGGCTTTTCCTCCAGGAACTTGTCCAAACCTTATTTTAAACCCAGATACGCTAATCGCCGTTACCACATCCTCTGGCAGAGAGTAGCCTAGTGGTTAGTGCAGGGGAACTGAGCTTGGTTCCCACTGCAGCTCCTTGTGACTCTGGGCAAGTCACTTAAACCTCCATTGCCCCTGGTACAAAATAAGTACCTGAATATATGTCAACCGCTTTGAATGTAGTTGCAAAAACCTCAGAAAGGCGGTATATCAAGTCCCATTTCCCTTTCCCATTATATACAGGTACTTATTCTGGGGCAATAGAGGGTTAAATTACTTGCCCAGAATCACAAGGAGCTGCAGTGGGAATCAAACCTGGTTCTCAGGCCACTGTACTAACCATTAGGCTCCTCCTCCACTCAAAGCAAACTTACAGAGATGAAGCATCCCTAGAAGTAAATTTTTCTATAATCTAGTTGATGGTTAAATAATCAGTGTGCTCTATTTTTTCAGCATTGATTTTCATTCATATTCAAATTTTATGAAAATTTCTCCTACAGAGCTAGCAGGGGCAGTAGAATTCTTTTTTGGCTGGATGGGGCCAAATGAACCAATGTCTGGTCCCACCTACAAAGTCACCAGTTGCTTAAGCTATGTTAGGCATAGGTGTCCAGTATAAGAGGCTAAGAGGGGCATAATCAAAAGGTGCCGGCCAAATTGATGGCCGGCCATCTTCAGGGCCGGCGCCGTAAGTGGGCGGAGCCAAGAGTATTTTTGAAATACATTTGGCGCTGGTCAAATCGCTCGCTGGGTTTACAACAGGATCGCCGGCGGATCAGCAAGTTTATATGATATGGCCGGCTTCGGTTTTCAGCCATAATGGAAACCGGACCCGGACATCTCAAACCCGGTGAAATGCAAGGCATTTGGGCATGGGAGGAGCCAGCATTTGTAGTGCACTGGCCCCCCTGACATGCCAGGACACCAACCGGGCACCCTAGGGGGCACTTACAAAAATTAAAAAACAAAACAAAAATAGCTTCCAGGTGCATAGCACCCTTACCTTGTTTGCTTAGCCCCCCAAATCTCCCCCAAAACCCACTCGCCACAACTCTACACCATTACCATAGCCCTAAGGGGTGAAGGGGGCACCTACATGTGGGTACAGTGGGTTTAGGGTTTTTTTTGGAGGGCTCTACATTAACCACCACAAGTGCAACAGGCAGAGGGGGGATGGGCCTGGGTCCACCTGCCTGAAGTGCACTGCACCCACTAAAAACTGCTCCAGGGACCTGCATACTGCTGTCAAGGAGCTGGGTATGACATTTCAGGCTGGCAAAAAAAGTTTTAGGTTTTTTTGGGGGGGTAGGAGGGGGTTGGTGACCACTGAGGGAGTAAGGGGAGGTGATCCCTGCTTCCCTCCGGTGGTCATCTGGTCAGTTGGGGCACTTTTCCAGACTTGGTCCTAAAAATAAATGGACCAAGTCCGGCCGGCGAAATGCTCGTTCGAGCCGGCCTCTTTTTTTCCATTATTAGCCGAAGCCGGCCATCTCGTACCCACGCCCCCGCCCTGCCCCTCGTCCCGCCTTCACTACCCTACCAACACGCCCCCTTGAAGGTTGGCCAGCGCTGCGACGAAACAGCAGTTGAAGCCGGCCAAAATCGGCTTTCGATAATACCGATTTGGCCGCGATCAGGAGATTGCCGGCGATCTCACGATTTGTGTCAGAAGATCGCTGGCGATCTCTTTCGAAAATAAGCCTGTAAGCCTCCCAGCTTCAAGCCCCCGACTCTCACTGGCAGCATTGAGAGTGTGTCTTTTTCTACATGCTCAGGTGTGTGAATCTGGGTCCAAGATGATCTCATCTCCAGAATCTGGACAGACAAACAGGTGTCAATAAAGTATCCCATCCCCCCCCCCCCCCCCCAAAAAAAAAAACATTGAGAGGTGGCAGGGTACAGCATTCCAGCTTGAGCCCATAGCACAAGAGATGCCGCACTTTCTTCTTCCCAATTCACCCTTCTTAAGAATCTGGGATAAGGGGATGCAGCGAAAGTCATGAAAATCTCCTCTTATGCAATTACGCTGTATGATGCTACACAGGGCTCGTGTTAGACATTCAGGGACCCAAGGCAGAAACTGGGAGGAAGGCCCCAAAGCTGGCCTTCAGCTTATGCCTCCTTCAGCATGAGGCAGGCTTGGGGGCCCAGGGCAATTGCCCTGTTTGCCACTCCCTAACACCTGCCCTGATGCTGCAAAGGACACTGACATCTACTAATGTCAACCACACACCACTCAAAGAATAGTTAAGCTCTGGAACTCACTGCTTGCCCAAGGATTGGTAGCTTGTGTATAATTATAGTACAGGAAGAGGCCGTCACTGGATGCCCACCGGAAGGGTGGAAGGCCAGATTTTAGGACTCAGGCTGTAAAAATACCAGCTAGGTTTAAAAATCTATGACTGGCTGAGCATGGACTTGCTTTTCTTGCAAGTTAATATGTGTTCTACCCTAAGATCTATCCACTGGAATAGTGGCAGGCCAAACTACATAGCTTTGTACAGCTGAAAAGCACTGACTAGGCCTGATAACGTACGAACTGAATGTAGCACTTATTAAAATGGAGTTTGTCTTTCTATAAGATGAAACTTAGATCATAAGATAATAGAAAAAGGGGAAGTGAAACTGATATGCTAAGAATAAGATGTTCTGGCAGAAGAGAAAAACATGTTGACAAAAGAGGAAATTGCGAAATAACTTGCAATAGCTGGAACGGAAGAGTTGGGTACAGAACAACAGATGGCAGGACACGACAGTTTAACCACAGAAATTGAGAAATATTTGAAAAAAATAGGTCCCAAAATAGGTCCAGCCATAGACTTCTATAGAGAGAAAAGAGTATAAAAGAAGGGTGATTTTGGCTTAAGTTAGGAGTCCGTCCCCGACACATTGGAAGCAGCGAAGCTCTGTCCGGTTGTACCCAGAATCTGTCTGCTGAATGTACCTGATTAAAGTCTGATGTGCAAATAAAAATCCTTATTCCAAATGATGATTTGTGGGCTTAACTTAATGATGAAAGGCTGTAAGTATAAATGCTTTTGCTATATCAGGCTATCTTTCGCGGCATTATATAACTTGTAACCTAAATCCAGTTTGTCATAAGGCTGGTATCTATTCCTTGCCAGTGCTGAGAGGCGGACTAATGCGGGTCTCTTAGATCTAACGTCTTTCTCAGTGGCAACTCCTCTTAGAACTTCACAACCCACTTCACAACCCCCTGATTACCCCAGTACTAGCGCTATTTAGAGATGGAGTCAGATTAAGGTCACTCTAGCCTTCTTGGAGGGGTTCTAGACCCCCCTAAATTATTTACACTTGGAATGTAGCTACTAATTGGGTTTCTGCCGGATACTTGTGACCTGCATTGGCCATCGTTGGAAGCAGGATGCTGGGCTAGATGGACCATTGGTCTGACCCAGTATGGATTTATTCTTATATTCTTTTGACACAACTGCTGCTAAAACACTTCTGGAATGGATAAATGATGGGTAGAAGAGCTGCTAAGCTTATTTGAAAGATGTTTAAAATCATATTCCTAATTGTTAAATAAAAGTCAACATACAAAAATGAAAAATGAATACAACAAATACATAGGTTAAATGTTAAATGTTATATGTGATCCCTTCTCTTCAGTTTCTTTGTGATCTGCTTTACTCATATACACTCAAAAAGTGTATTGTGGTAAAAAAATAAAGTATGTTCTCTAAACACCACAATATAGCTTGCAATATTAAATTCCTCTTAAAGTAATTTTTCATAGGAACCTCAGCAGTGGTACTTCACAATCAATTAACTTTTTGTCAAGCTTCACCCACCAACTTCTTCATTGGCTCCTTCAATTCCTATAGCCAATATCTTTTTTAAGTTCTCTCAATCTTCAAATACTCTTTCAACAGAAAGTATTGTTTAAACCACTTATCTGAAAAAAATGTCGGCTCAGGGGGACATTACTCTGACATGATTCATGTTTCGCACCAAGCTGTTTCACTGATTTAGCGTGCACGTTATTGGAATAATCTAACTGCATTTAGCAAATAACGCAAACATTTTTACCTTCCAACCTGCTGGGTCCATCCTGCCGACTATAACTAACTTTTCCCTAAAATGGCGCTGGCATGAAAGTGCCTACTTTTAAATAATCAGTTGATCCTCTACTCGCCAATCCGAAAACACCAGCTAGAGCAGAGACGCCCATTCAATTTCTGTGTTTAAACCACTAGGGGTTACTGTGTTCAACCAAAAAAAAAATATCCAATATTGCTCTTGATAATTTAACAATTTTTCATAATGACCGCCCTCCCACCCTACAGAAATAGTATCCAAAACTCTCCAGCGTATGTCACTTATGGAATGTTAGACATCCAATGAGGAACTAGAGGTGCCGTTGTGATACCTGTAGTGATACGTGATTTAGAAGGAATGGATCCTCAGAAGCTTAGCTGAAATTGGGTGGCGGAGCAGGTGGGGGGAAGAGGGGGTGGTGGTTGGGAAGCAAGGATAGGGGAGGGCAGACTTATACGGTCTGTACCAGAGCCGGTGATGGGAGGCGGGACTGGTGGTTGGGAGGCGGGAAATACTGCTGGGCAGACTTATATGGTCTGTGCCCTGAAAAGGACAGGTACAAATTCAATTCAAGGTAAGGTATACACATATGAGTTTGTCTTGGGCAGACTGGATGGACCATGCAGGTCTTTTTCTGCCGTCATCTACTATGTTACTATGTATTTATGTTCTGTTAATTTCACCTTTACAGGTCTGCTGCTGAGCCCTACATTAATAACATTACATGGACATTGAATTAAATAAACTACATTGCTGCTGGTATCTGTAGTCTTAAAATGAGATTGGATCACACGATCCGATTGCGGATCTGTCCAACTAGCTCCAGTTAGGGCTGACTCACACCACTGACAACTTCCACAAGGTGAATGATGACCTTCAGTTTTATCTGACATTATACCTTCATGTCTTTGTTTCAACAACCATTCTTCAATAGTCTTTCCTCTTTTATATGACATCAGTGGGAATTCTTCAAAATCTGGATATAATTGTACAATATGCCAGTGGAATTTCTAGATCTGAACTAATTTTTTAGCCATATTGGAAAATGGTAGCACACAAGTAAGAGGCACATCAATGTTTCTCAAACTGTCCTGCGGTAGTAAGTCACGATTAGCAAATCTTGCTCAAATATAAGCTTCAGTAAGAGTCTTTTTAGGACAACCTCTTAAGAGGAACCGCTTGGTCAAGATTTTTGATTGATGCTTATATTCTTCAATAGTAGAACATATACACCGAAGTCTCAAATATTGGCTGATTGGTAGACTCCATTTCAATTTATAAGGGTGATGACTCCAAAAATGTAGCAAACTATTGCGCTCAACTGGCTTACGGTATAAACTAGTGAATAACTTGCCTTGTTTATTACGTCGCCCCAGGAACGTCAATTTCAGACCCTAACTCCCCAAGCGCACTTAGGTTCTGGCTGTTCTAGGTGGGTGAGTGGGTGGGGGCTTGTGTTTGATCTAATTGTGTTGTTGGTTTCAATAAAAATGATTTAAACATACAGGCAGTGGTAGAATAAAGTAGTTTCAATCACAGTCTCTAGTAGTATTTTTTTTTTTTTTTAATGAACCCTGGCTTGGTTGAGGTTCTTATGAAATGTCCTTTGCAGCTTTACTCGCTCCTCCAGCAGAGAGCTGCTCTTCTAAGTTGCAGTTACAAAGTCAAGTTGTAGGTGGTCCCTTCCCAATAGACACACTGCTCCTGGGGTTCTCTGTGCTGTTTTTCTCGTTGGTCCCTCCTCTGATCCCCTCTTCTTTCTTCATGTCTGGTCCTGTTACTCTTTTGCATCCCATTCCTTATCACTCCAGGTGCACTGGTAGCCAGAGACCCTATTAGCTATCTTAGTAGATATGTATTAGGGAGGCAGAAGCCTCTTCCACTTGCTGCAGTGGTACAGTGGCTAAGGAAACTGGAGCCAAAGACAAGGCTACTCCCACTGGGCTTGGTGTTTATACCAACACAGTTTCCCTCCAATGGCTGTCTCCTCCTCCTATTGTCAATCACAGATAGGAGAGCCAGTCCTCTATCCCAGAAGCTGCAGAGTATTCTGGGTTAAAAGATCATATACCTTATCCTAGTAGAGTCACTAGAGGTCGCTGTGGAGCTGTTTTTAGCCAGCAGAACCTGAAGGAGTTCTAATAGACTTTACTGTTAGCTTGGGTTACACCTGAAATTACAAATACAAAACAACTTGGGGGGGGGGGGGGGGGGGGGGGGGGAGAGAGGACAGAACAGGCATGAAATCACTTGCACAGTAAATGCATCAATAGATAATGCATCTGTGCTATTTATTGATGCATTTGTGATGCAGTAAATGCATGCCCTGTGTGGTAACACAGGGCACAGACTGGGCTTGCCCAGCAGTTACACAGTATTTATGCTTACCATGCATTAATTTGTTCTGCTAAATGTACAGAAAGTGCAAATATTTACCACCTTTTTAAATCAGAGGGGGAGAGAATGTGGAGAAAGAAATCAGGAAGGCTATGTGGAAATGTGAATTTCAGCAACCATCGATTTAGGGAAAGGGAAATAAGAGTTGATATACTGCCTTTCTGAGGTTTTTGCAACCACATTCAAGGTGGTTTACATATATTCAGGTACTTATTTTGTACCTGGGGCAATGGAGGGATAAGTGACTTGCCCACAGTCACAAGGAGCTGCAGTGGGAATTGAGTTCAGTTCCCCAGGATCAAAGCCCACTGCACTAACCACTAGGCTGCTACTCCTCCACTCCACAGGCATGCGAGCCTGCTTATTACAGGCCTGCAGTATCTCACAGGCATCCTAGTGTAGTGACTCCTCAATACACTGGGACAGAGGGAAACTCCTAGAGCAGCTACACACACCCACACACACAAAAAAAAAATGTTGATGTTTGTGGCTAAAAGCTAGCATCTCCTTTGCTTCTCCTTCCAAGCACACAATGGTTAAGAGGCCCCTGGGGACTGGCTATAGCGCAGTGGAACAAAGACTCAGGCAGTCAAAGTAAAGTCACTTGGAAAAAATAAAGGGAGGGAGTCTGAAGTACCATATATTGGACTCTCTGACCATATACCATGTACAAATATGGGAAAGGGAAATGGGACCTTTCTGAGGTTTTTGCAACTACATTCAAAGCGGTTTACATATATTCAGGTATATATTTTGTACCATGGGCAATGGAGGGTTAAGTGATTTGCCCAGAGTCACAAGGAGCTGCAGTGGGAATTGAACTTGGTTCCACAAGATCAAAGTCCACTGCACTAACCACTAGGCTACTCCTCCACAGCTATGGGAGTGATAAGGCCCTCAGTCCATAAAAACCATAGTAAGGTGGTTATGAAAGGTAACAAAAGGTTGAGAGAATATACACATCATGGTCACCTCTGATATGTGTGATTTCTCCTGTATTCTCATGTATTCTTTTTTACATTCTTTCAGGAGGTGTCAGGTTACCCAGTTCCAGGCTGGAGACTTTTTAGCCAATCCTGATTTTGAAACTATAACCCAGAGTACTGTGGGATTTGTAGTGCCTGATCCTGACCATTGAAAGCAGTGCTACAAGTTCTATAATGCACCAAGATGGGGTGGTCATATAAATTCAGGGCTGTCCCAAAATCTCCAGCCTGGAACCAAGTAACTTGGCATCTCTACTTTTTACTGCTGGATGGATGTTGCTCTTCTGCTCCTTTGGAAGTGCCTCTCTCTGACAGGGCTTTCAGCAGCTGCTTTCCTCTAGTATCAAGTAGTCTTTAGAGCACTGAATTTGCCTTAAACTCTCCTCCTATCACAGTCCTGTGGTCAGGGCCAGGTTTTGGGAGGGAGGGGAACAAGGCAGCTGCCCTGGGCCTCGCATCTCCAGGGGCCCCTGTGGCCCAGCAACTCTTTCCTGGTCTACCTCTGTATTTGGTGAATGCCTGTCTGTGTTGTGTGTGTGAAGAAGTCATTTAAAGTTGTTTTATGTGTGGTAGTAATGGCAGGTGGGAAGATTCAGGAAAGAAGAGGGCAGGGAGGAGAGAGGATCAGGGGGAGGCTCCCTCCTTAATTTCTGCCCTGGGCCTCAGTATATCTAATACCAGCCCTGGTATCAAAGTTTTTCTCTTTTGCTTATGCTTTTACATTCCCAGTGCTTCCCCATTGGGCTAAGGAGCTCAGGATGCACCCTGGACATGGGTCTGACCTCCAGTACTCATTAACCACACTCTTTCTTCCAGTCATTTCCCCCATCAGGGCTATGTCTAGCAGTAGCTTCACACATCTGCTTGCAGGACAGGATCAGATCTCCCCCTCCTCTTTCCTCATTATGGAACTCTGTGCCTCGAGGACCAGCTGTAGACCAGACTAGCAGCCCATGAGTTTTCGCTTCCTCTCTCAACCATTAGAACAGGGCTCAGATGGTTCCCAAGGGTAGGATGCCAGCTACCAGTTTTACATATATCATATCTGATATCTCCTTTTCTCTTAACTCTAGGTTGTATACTTCCTTCCAAAAGTCAGGTTTAAATTCTATTGGGCTACTTCCCCCAAATAGACCACTCCTTCCTTAGTTTTCAGTGCACTAATCTGGGATCCAGACTGCTGCTCCTCCTACTGTATAGGAAGGTAGGTTTTTAGTATCCTGCTGCAGTAGCTAATGCCAATACACACGTTGGTTTACATGACGGATGCTGTCATTTATGCTCAAGAGCTCAGGGCGGGGTGAGGGTATTTTAGTGGCAAAGCTGTAACAGGCAGGTATACGTCCAGACACGTAACAAACACCCCCATACACACATGCAGCAGAGGAAAGAAGATAGGTCCATGAGAAGCCACACAGCTCAGTAAACCAGGTCCTGCATATTTATCACAGAACACATGCTCCATTTTCCCAAATTAAACAGTATCATTCCTTCTCCCCTTTGGAAACTCTTCCTATCGGACACAGGCAACCAGGTATCCATACCAGAGATGGCTGTATGTTTTTGCAGTATCTTTCTAAAACATGTTAAGACCCAGTGTATGGATGAAAGATAGCCCAGAAATTCAAACAGTTTAAACTTATGCACACTCTTGTGACCTCCAGGCTGGATTATTGTAATGTCGTTTACCCTGCTCACATCAAACCTGGAAACTAGCACCGTGAACATATTATTCTTTTTCGACAATTGCATTGGATTCCTGTTCTTGCTAGGATACAACTTAAGATTCTCATTCGGGGGGGGGGGGGGGGGGGGGGGGGGGCAGAGTGAGATGCACAAAACAAAAAAAAAAAAAAAAAAAAAACTTACCATGTCAGCAACGGTTCCAACCTGTTCAGCGAGCTCAGTATTCAACGGATAATGCACAGTGGCTCTGCAGGCTTTTTACCGTTCACAGTGGCAGCCAACAAAAATTGCAAGCTAAACAATGCTAATGAGCCAACCAGTATTCAAATGTGCATTCTGAGTGATGTATAGAAAGGCCCGCCTACCTTTAGTGGAGGAAACTTTTACAGGAGATCTGGAGCAGCTGTAGCAGGCAGTTCTTCATGTAAGGAGTGGGATAACATCTTGGGAGCCAGGATCCTCTTGGCTGTCCTGGGCAGGGCTGCTGGCAGACCTTGCAGAGGGCCATGGGAGATGTTTGCCATACTTTGGGGCAAGACCGGTCAAGCTTCCACGTTCTCCTGACAGTGAAAGGCAGCAGCTCGGGGCTATGTGTAGCACATGCACTCCTCGGCCACCCTTGGCTAAATTCTCACTGGAAAATTGCTTAAAAATTAACAATCACACCTTTCCCTCTGGCCCCAGCTGAGGTGCTTTGCATAAAAAAAAATTGGGGGGGGGGGGGAAGCTACCTACAGCTTTCATACATGCAGCTTATATGTATGTATTAAAACTATGGGTAGCACGCACTGTTCTGAGCATGTGCAGAGCAGCCACCAAGTGACTTCCTCCCATACCAAGCAGCTTATTTACATGCAATTCCCTTTGAAATCACTTGCTACTTTCAACTCAGTAACCTTTTCTGAGGATCTCAAGGAAGACGAATGTTTCCAGGGATTTTCATGCATCTGACTTTCAAGGCTTTGCGGGATGGCATCGCTGATTAGTTGTCCCAATTAACCATACCTTATGCTCTCCCCTAGGCACTTCATAAGAACAGACCATGGTCCATCTAGCCCAGTATCCTTTTTCCAATAGTGGTCAACCCAGGTCACAAGTACCTGGCAGGAACCCAAATAATAGCAACATTCCATGCTACCAATCCCAGGGCAAGCAGTAGCTTCCCCCATGTCTATCTCAATAGCAGACTATGGACTTTTCCTCCAGGAACTTGTCTAAACCTTATTTTAAAGACAGATATGGTAACCGCTGTTACCACATTCCCCGGCAAAGAGTTTCAGAGTTTAACTTTGTTTCCTGCATGATCAGCACTGGGCCCTCCCCTCTCCTGCCCAAGCACATTGGGAATCAACACATCATTCTGCTTTTTTTCTTTTTAGCCCCCTCCTGTTGTTTGGTCTGGGGCCGTGCTTGGAACCTTCATTTAAGCAATTTAAAACTGCTCTGAAAACGTACCACTTTTTGGCTTTTCTTGGTAGAGGATAGTGGTGGCAGCGAGGCTGAATACACTTTATGGCTCCGACATTGTTTTCTTTTGTAGGTGTGGGTTCTTTTCTGGCTTTGATTGTTGGTTTATGATGTAAATCACCTAGACTTGGCTTGTCCAAAAATTGTACAATTAATCAAATTTTTAACAAACATTAAGTATACAGGGTCAGCATTGAGTTACTTGAGGAGGACAAGTGATTAGAGACGTTGAAAGATAATCCAGCCACAGGGCAATTTATGTTATGAAATAGTATACAGAGATGGATTGATGACACTGTGCAAAAATGTCAATAGACGCCTTAGGCATCTTGCAGGTAATGTTTCCCCTGGCAGTCTACACTCAGAAGACAAAAAATTGTGCTTTATTTGGCAGCAGTGGTAGAACAGAACCATAGCTTTCTTGCCTTATCACCTGGTTGGGAACAGTCAGGTTTTCAGTTTCCAGAGAAAGGTTTAGTTTCACATTGCAATAGATCAGGGATTCTCAACCTAGGCCTCGGGTCAATCAGGTTTTCAGGATACCCACCATGAATTATTTCATGCATATTCACAGTGGGTATTCTAAAAAAAAAAAAAAAAAAAAAAACTGACAAGCTAGGTGTGGCCCAAGGATGGGGTTGAGAACCCCTGCAATACATCAGTATTCGAGTGATCCACTTTAATAGTGCTGGAGCAGGGGTTCTCAACCCAGTCCTCAGGGCACACTGAGCCAGTCTGGTTTTCACAATGACTGTTCGTGACAAATTTCCATACACTGAAAAAATATGAACAGTGGAAATCTCAATCACCAACGCCACCTTGATTCCAGAGGAAGGGAGGGGGGGAGAGGAAGGGTGATGGGGGCATTGAAATGTTTATAATGCTAAGTTTTATATTTGAATATGATGGCAACCGTTGCTAATTTTAATATGAGGCTATTTCCATCAATAAAAGTTCTTGGGGAAAAAACATTTCCATACACTGCCTATATCATATGCAAATCTATCTTGAGCATATGCATTTGAAACTTTTGCATTTTGTACATCATATGCATAGTTCACTTGTTTACTTTGGGGTGCACAAAAAGAATACTGGCCAATCCATTACCAATCTAAAGAATGGGTGAGGGGGTTCCTCCACACCCCCCCCCCCCCAATCTACAGTTATGTTAAATTTGTGCTATGGCTTCATTGAAAGGAGGTTCTAGGCTCCTTGTGCTTATGAAAGATTTCTAATCTTTCCAGGTGACAGAGCTTCCTTTCCTGGCCTGGGGTAAAACCTCATACCAAAAACAATGCTATTTGGGAGGGGACTGAAGCAACAAAAAATGCCTACAGGAAGGCGGCAGTTAAAGAAACCCTGGACTGGATGCCTGTAAGATATCAAAACACACAAAGGTGGAAGAACGCCAAATCCAAGTCCTGTAGCCAAGGTAATAAAAGCACCAAAATAAAGTTTATTGGGACCCACATGGTCCATGTTTCGGCTACAAAGCTTTCATCAGGGGTCTAAGAGGGTCTGGAGCATTCTGGTTGGAGAACCTCCTCCTATTTTGGAGGTGTGTGTGTGTGTTAATTCAGTGCATCAGCTAGTTAATGCTTCCACATACATTCCCCACCCATGATACACTCTGCTGCAACCAGAGAGCCACACCCTCCTCCTCAGATGGAAGGTAAGGACTGAAGTTAAAGAGAGCCAGCCCTAGGACCGATCCCTGCGGTACTCCACTGACGACATCCTTTTCTTCAGAGCAAGCTCCATTTACCACCACCCTCTGTCTCCTACCATTCAACCAATTTTTTACGCAATCAGTTACTCTAGGTCCCACACCGAGGGCACTCAATTTATTTATCAGTCGCCTTCAATGGAGAGAGAGAGAGAGAGAGAGAGAGAGACAACATTCAGCAGCTGTGGCTAGGAAAGTGAATAGAATGTTGGGCATTATTAGGAAAGGAATGGAAAACAGGTGTGAGGATGTTATAATGCTGTTGTATCGCTCCATGGTGCAACCACACCTTGAGTATTGTGTTCAATTCTGGTCGCCGCATCTCAAGAAAGATATAGTAGAATTGGAAAAGGTGCAGCGAAGGGTGACTAAAATGATAGCGGGGATGGGACGACTTCCCTATGAAGAAAGACTAAGGAGGCTAGGGCTTTTCAGCTTGGAGAAGAGATGGCTGAGGGGAGACATGATAGAGTTATATAAAATGAGTGGAGTGGAACAGGTGGATGTGAAGTGTCTGTTCACGCTTTCCAAAAATACTAGGACTAGGGGGCATGCGATGAAACTACAGTGTAGTAAATTTAAAACAAATCGGAGAGAATTTTTCTTCACCCAACGCATAATTAAACTCTGGAATTCGTTGCCGGAGAACGTGGTGAAGGCGGTTAGCTTAGCAGAGAGTTTAAAAGGGGGTTAGATGGCTTCCTAAAGAACAAGTCCATAAACCACTACTAAATGGACTAGGGAAAAATCCACAATTCCAAGAACAACATGTATAGAATATTTGTACGTTTGGGAAGCTCACCAGGTGCCCTTGACCTGGATTGGCCGCTGTCGTGGACAGGATGCTGGGCTCAATGGACCTTTGGTCTTTTCCCAGTGTGGCATTACTTATGTACTTAAACCAAAAATTTGCTAGCATTTACATCCATAGAAAATCGCTGAAATGACTGGAAATAAAAATATAAAATGAACATCCTGAGATGTTCTAAGATCCATAACAACTAAAATCACTGCAAAAATAAAAACAAACAAAAAAAAAAAACTTAAATAAAACAGAAAAAAAATAATAAAAACGTGGTGGAACACTGATACCATTGAAACGCATTGATATCCTTGGAATGCATAATTAAGCTGTCATCCATGCGTTCCAACCACAGAAGAAATCTCAGTGTCAGAGAATCAACACACATTAAAAAAAAAGGAACAAGAACTACTAAAAATGGGTTAAAACAGCTAAATATGGATCCTAAAAGCCCATAAGATCAGAAATAAGAGATTAAAAAAAAAGGATTAAAAAAAACCAGGATAAGCCATCTCCTACAATCATATTAAAAATGACAGTACATCTAAAATGCATGGTAGTTATTAAAAAATGAGGAAAATCAACAGAAGGACAGACTAGTCCAAAATGCCATAAGCAATACAAGCTATGATGCTGTATGAGCACTGCCAGAGACTACATAAAAAGTCCTCAAGTCTCACAAACAGTAAAATCAAGTTCTTGGTTTAGACCATGTGGGGTTACTATATTAAACTTGCATATAAATCTTTGTTCCGTCTGTAATAAAAACTTGTTCAAATCACCCCCTATGAGGGGTGTGGCATGCAGAGCACAAGAAAGTGAAAATCTTCAAATACATGACTCTTGTCTACACAATGCTATATTAGTGTCTTGCAAAAAATCTTTTGAATATAACTTGCTCAGAATCAGAAAGCAGATCCAGCTCCCATCCTTCTCCTTCAGACCACGAAAGCGTAGAACAAAAGAACTGCTACTAGTGTGTAACGAAAACAGACAAGGTGGATACAGGAGATTTAATTACCACCATTCTCCAAGAACAGGACCTATATATTGACAGCCATCTAAGAAGGGGCGTAGCCAGACACCCAATATTGGGTGGGCCTGGGCCCAAGATGGGTGGGCAGTAGAACTCCGCCTTGTCCCACAAGTGATTTGGTCTCTCCCGCTCTCAACTGCATGCCATATGGTCTCTCAAATATCCCCCCTCCCCCGCATACCTTTTAAATAGCAGATTTTCACCGGCAGTGAGCAGCAACTAATACACACTGCTCATGTTGGCCCCACAGCCTTCCCTCTGATGCAACTTGCTGTTTCCACATAGGTGGGAATACATCAGAGGGAAGGCTGTGGGGCCGGTGCGAGCAGCATGTATCAGTCACTTTTTGCTGCAGGTGAAGATCTGCTATTTACAAGGTATGCAGGAGGGGCAGTTGCCGGGAGTTTTTGGCTGGTGGAGCTTGGGGATCCCTGCCAGCCACATCATCTTAATGTGCTGCTACTGGGTGGGCCTGGGCCCACCCGAGCCCACCCTTGTCTACGCCACTGAATCAAAGAGGTTGAATATAACAAAAAGAAAGACCATCTACCTGAAACTCCCAGACATTGACATTCTGGGGTGTGTACCACAGCATATGGTCAACCAGGAAGCATGTGACCATCTACCATGCCTCCATCTCTAAGAACCAGTACCAGTTTTTCAACTATCCCTGTTTTGATTGAATTAAATACACCCCACATGACCAACCCTTATATCCCAACAAGAATTATAAAAATTGGACTCTCACTGAAATCTCTTTGGACCTTCTGTGCACTGCTCTCTCCCTGGACCTTCGCTGGAATCCACACACCCAAGATAAGACTTTCTTCAAGTTCCACTACCATCAAATCTGCAAATAGAAAACTTCTCTTCCAGCAAGGATCACCATCAAGCAAGAAAAACAAGACCTTCACCACTCCCAACCAACAACAGAAAGAATACATCTGAGCTTCAGAGTGAGTGTATATCAATCCAACATAATTCAGACTTTCTAACAATATTTATCTTATATAAGATCCCTAAACTAAAGCTAAAATTACTGCATTACCTGTGAAATATTGTAAACAAATTTGCTCTGTATTATACAGTACAGGTCATTCCAATTCCCCAACACATATATTAAATTCCTCTCACATAATTTAAAACCTAATTTAAAACATATTTATTTATTACTATGGTACCTTTGTCAGGGACATGGATAGAGGTTATTCTAACCTTTTGATTTTGTGCCTTTGAGATAATTGACAAGTGATCTACCAGCTTTATCAGCAAAATATCAACCCAATCCTATATAATAATTCTCACCACCAACGTTCTAAAGTACCTGCCTGTGTCTGTGGCTCCTGCAGTTGCTGAGCTAGGCTCCGTAGCGAGGCTGACATCACTCACAGCTGATTCCCAGGCAGGGGGAGGAGTAGGGAAATACTCCTCCCCCTGCCTGGGAATCAGCTGTCAGTGCTCCGCTCCCTGCAACAGGACAAGCGCGACACTGCAGACAACCTCCCCTCTCTTGGTGCATCACCCAAGCCCTTCCCCCCCCAAGCACATCAATACCCCCCCCCTGGCCACATCAACCCCCTCACGCCCCCCGCACAATATTTCACTAACCCACTCACAACACCCCTCTCACTTCCGCTCCCCATAGGCTTCATAATTACCCATGGTAACACAACACCACAAGAAGGGACCAAGCACAGGACAGAAAGCAATTCAGCTCCGCAAGATATATCGCCCCCCCCCCCCCCCACTAATGAAAATCAGAAGCGCAATTTCCCCAAGAGAAGCATGCTTACTCTGCCGAGTGGCTTTCCCAGCACTCCCCAGCACCAGGACACAAGTTTGTCAACTGCCCGTCCACCACCCACAAGGTAGCCACCGCTGCTCCCTCCCCCCCACGAGGTCGCCGCAGCCACTGCTCCACCCTCCCCCAAGTTCACAACCCAGGCCCTGCCACTTTCCCTCCAGGCCTGCCCACCAAACACGGACCTGGAAAGTCCAGCCGCTAGAAAAACAAAAACAGCTGTGCAGCCGCTCCTCTCGCCTCTCATGTCACTGCCCCTGGAGTAGACCCCGGAGGAGCACAGCACAATGTGAGAGAGGCGAGATGAGCGGATGCAAAGCTGACAGAGGCCTAAAAACAGTTCAGGGGGGCAAGCCAACCCCCTTTCCACTTGCAACTTCCTTCTGATTATGGTTAGGCGGGCTGTCCCTAGAAGGTTTGTCTCCAGCAGGTAATGGTGATCTTCAGTGCTCTAATTATGTACTTTTTCTCATCAGACTATGGCTAAGCTCTCAGTGAAAACCAACATTTCTGCTTATGATAAAATTCAATATCAGAATAGGGAGGGGGTCCTGAGACCTGGGAGGGGGTCCTGACACCAGAGGGGAGGGTTGGTCCTCAGACCAGAGTGGAGGGGGTCCTGAGACCACAGAGGAAGGGGAGGAGGAATCTCTGTCACACAAACACACACACTCTCTCTCACAGTGTCTTTCTCTCTCTCACACACACTGTCTCTCACACACTCTATGTCTCATAGTGTATCACATTCACTCTCTATGTGTCTCTACTCTCAAACACTCTCTCGATCTCATACACTCGGTCTCACAGAGAGTCTGTGTATCGCACACATACTCTCACACTCCATCTGTCTCACACACACTCCCTTTCACAGACACACTCACTCTATCACATACACACACACTCACACATTCTCTCTCTCTCACATGGTCACTCTCACACACACTCTCTGTTAAACATACACACTCCGAGGAAAACCTTGCTAGTGCCCGTTTCATTTGTGTCAGAAACGGGCCTTTTTTTACTAGTTTCTCAATAAAGATATCATGACCTGCTCATGTAGTCAGAAGTTTGTTATATGTATATTTTAGATTGATTAGAGAGATATTTAGAATTAGTTGGTCTAAAGTGTGCTGTTTATCTAAACTTTCAATCTCATGCCCAAGATTTATCATTTCCAGAAGTTCTTGTTTCAATTTTCAAATAGTGACCTATGATTTTACCTCGGCGTGAACTGTTATAGGCCGCACATATTAACATTATGACTGTTTTCATGTAGATTGTTAGATAGAAATTCTAACATAAAAGTAAATTTTTTGGAAAAATCAGAATCCGTTAAATCTCCACTGAGAATTATCCTTATGTTTGGTGGAAATATCTCACAGTAATGTGATAGCTGCATAATCAGATAAACAAGCATAGAGAATATCTCACTTAAAAAAAAAAAAACATTGGAGGAGATTAAGTTGGAAATTAAGAAAGTCAATTTTGGAGTAGGCAGTGTGGTGCAGAGTAAAAGGCAAATTCTCTAACTATAGGGTGTTCGAGTAACTCAACAATGACCCCGTGTACTCAATGTTTATTAAAAATTTAATTAATCACACAATTTTTGGAGAAGCCAAGTCTAAATGATTTACATCACAAACCAAACAATCAAAACCAGAAAAGAGCCCCCCCCACACGAGAAATGTCTATGCCATAAAGCATATTCATTGTGGATATTCTGAAAACCTGACTTGCTGCATGTACCTCGGGGATTGGGCTGAGAATTGCTAGTTTAATGGAATGAACTCCAGGCTTTGCTTCAAACCCCTCAAGCATTGCCTCAGTCCAGGGATGGAAATCTTTAGTGGACACAATCCTTTGAGCTCAAGAGGACGGAAGCGTTGTGAGGCTCTTCCATATGTATACAAAAAGTGTTAATGTTTAGCAGTATGGAGGTAATCTTCAAAGCTGTACATTTTGGCAAAGTCTGGGAACACTTTCTCATGGGCTTTGAATATTTCTCAGTATGAAAGTACAAGCATAGGCTTTTAGTACCCAGCCCACCTTAAGCTTTTCACTTGGACATGCTGATCCTTACGCAGCTAAATGCTTTAGGAACTACCCTCCCTTTGCCCAATTATGCCATTTTACTGGATTATTCTGTGGTGAACCAATGTTCTGTTTTATGAAATTAAGCATATCCAGGGCATGGGAACCCTAGGAGCTTGAAAGTTAATTGAGGGGGGAGGGCACACAGCCTACTTTTTGAATGAGGCAGACATGGGGGTCCAGGCAATTGTGCTGGTTGCCATCCCTTAATATCACCCCTGGGGGAAGAGAGAGGGACTGAATGTTGCCCTGGATAATGTCTGCAGGAATTCATAAACAGACTCATGGGGCTGCAACTTAACTTAGGGGTCCTTTACCAAGCTGTGGGAAAATAGGGGTCCTGCACTAGCAGCAGGGACCTTTTTACCACAGTAGGTAAAAAGACTCCAGGCACACCTGGCCATATGGTAAGAGAACTCTTACTGCATGGCCAGGCGATGGGAAGCCCTTACCGCTAGCCATTGAGGTGGCGATAAGGGGTCCTGCGCTAACTTGATGGTAACCAGGCAGGTTACCTCCGTGCAAGCCATTTCCAGGAGTTTTCTTTTTCCCCCAGAAATGGTGCATGCTCAGGGTGGGACTACCACCAGCGGGACTGGCAGTAGTCCGGGAAGAGTGAGCGGTAAACCCATGTTGGGCGGGCTTACCCTCGCTTTGTAAAAGGGCTCCTTAAAATCCACAGCTACAACTGTGAGCAAATACCTTAAACATTATAAATTAAAAAGAAAAGTATCTCAAGTAACAATTGCAATACAGAGCAGGAAACATAAGAAAAACAAAAAGAAATATAAATAAAATATAAGGAGAATAAAAGGAAAATCAAATACAACCTACTACTTTCTTCAATTCCAAAAACACATTTAACTGCTCAGGAGCAAATCCCCAGATACTTAACACATTTACAAGGATATAAAAGTAGAAATGAAGCACCCAATATCAAAACATCCTGCCTCAAAACCAAAAAGACCCTTCTACAATCTTGGGTCTGCTTGGTAACGTCAGGGTATTTACATATCTTCTTTCCATAAATCAAAGCATTTGAATTCCTGAAAGACAGTCTCGTTGAGGAGTTCAAATCCTGTTGAAACACAAATGAACAACAATGTAGCTCTGATTCCTCCAACAATATGTCTCTAAAATTGCAGAAATATTAAAATGTTTCACTTTTTAAACACTCATTGACCCCAATTGATCTCCTTTATTTAGGTGATCTCTTTTCTTTAGCCAAAGTAGGAATATAATACATTTTGTTCAATGGGGGAATACCTTCTGAAGAATATTTAAGCACTCGTATCAATTTTTTTCAAAAATCAAACTTAGGAAAAATTTAAAATCCTAAGGGTTCAACCCTCATGTTATAATTTTCAGTTTGTTCAATCTTATTGTGCAAAAGAACATTATCTTTCACAATAGCAGAGGTAAGATCTTGGAGGGATTTCACATCCTTCTGAATATCTTTAATTGGTCCCGAGAACTCCAATTTCAGTTTCCAAACTGAAAAATCCAGCCAACCCCACAATCATCCACATCCCAGATCACACCCTTTCTATCTCAGACAGCCTGAAAATCCTCGGAATTACAATGGACCGCAACCTAACACTAGAGAGCCAAGTGACATCTACAACAAAGAAAATGTTCCATTCAATGTGGAAACTCAAACGAGTGAAACAATTCTTCCCAAGGGAAACATTTCGTAACCCGATACAATCAATGGTACTAAGCCATCTAGATTACTGCAATGGAATTTATGCGGGATGTAAAGAACAAACATTAAAGAAACTTCAGACTGCTCAGAACACAGCAGCTAGGCTTATCTTTGGAAAAACCAGATTTGATAGCACAAAACCACTCCACGAAAAACTACACTGGCTCCCAATCAAAGAATGAATTGCTTTAAAAATCTTCACTATAGTTTACAAAATTATACGATGAAGCCCCGAGAAACATGACAGACTTGATCGGCCTATCTACTAGAAACGCATCCGAATCAACACGAACCTACCTTAACCTCCACTACCCAAGCTGCAAAGGACTCAAATACAAATCAACTTACGCATCCAGTTTTTCCTACATAAGCACACAATTGTGGAACGCACTACGAAAAACCTTGAAAACTACGTACGACCACCTACACTTCCGGAAAACACTAAAAACTCATCTGTTCAAAAAGGCATATCCTACCAATCAACATAAATGCTTGACCTCTGCAACACAACAAAACTAAAACACGTAACGGACATAACACAACTCTCCTGCTGCACGATTCCCTTGTGTGGTTGGGCCACATGAACTTAATCTTATCTCAACATCACTATGTATTTGTTTACACCGGAGTCTGCAAACGCATCTCCGGTACTATGTAAGCCACATTGAGCCTGCATATAGGTGGGAAAATGTGGGATACAAATACAACAAATAAATAAATAAACTTTACTCATAAGCGTCAAAAGCTCTTCACCCGACTTGACGGTGGAGTACAGCTTCTGGAGAGCAATTTAAATGCTCTCCAATGAAACCGCCATGGATGCTCCCTGGAACCAAAGCCTAGTCTGAGCTCAGCATTCTTCACCTCTGACACCCTTAGCATCAGAACCTCCAAATGAGGCTCCCCAAGCCCTCTCCTGGCAAGGGTCGAGCTTCCACTGCTGCTGGGAGTCGAAGGGCATGGTGGCAGATTGTCCACCAGAGGGGATAAAGTCACATCCAACCCCATGGTCTCGAGCACTCCTTCACTCAGTGCCGCTGCAGGGAAACCTCCAAAATGCTAGACCGGGCCAGCATTTGCTGAAAAGAGAAGAACATCAGACCAACCGGAGGAGTGGTCCTGACTACCTCCTAAGCTTGGTATGAGGCATTCCTTCCAGGAACAGTTTAAGGAGAAAAACAGCAACAAACAGAAGACAACTGGTAGCTGCATAGAGTCACACTGCCATCTTGGCCACACCCCCCCCCCCCCCCAAGTCCCCAATACCCCTTTCAAGCTGGTGATCTCTATCACTGTACTTTTCCACAGCAACCACTCACCACTGCTTTGGTTCAAAAAAAGGTTTATTGGCTGTGCAGAATCAAAAAAGACCGTACAAAAAAAACAAAACAAAACAAGTTTGAAGCACAAAATTAACACTGAAAACTGCATAGCACATTCAGGATCTTGCTCTCAAAGTTAGGAGAAAGGGTTATGTAGGTGCACATTAAATGTTTCCAAGAAACATCTGTACTTTGCAAGCTGGTAAATAGTAGATATATGTCCAATCTCAAAATTTGGGTCAGGAAATGAAGGGGGGCCATAAAAGGTGTTCTCCTTACTTATGAATTACAATATTAAAAGGGGAGGGGCTATATATATATATATATATATATATATATATATATATATATATATATATATATATAAATCAATGCTGTATAGTGTGTTTATATTGTGTTGTGAAGATTGAAAATACAAATGTTTTTTTAAAGTCAAAACAATAGCTCCATTTAACAACTTCTACACAAAACTAGGACCATCCTCTAACCAAAGCTAGCTGGGCAGCTCTGTTGAATTTCTGTAGGCACCTACTTACTGCAGCCGCCACATACATGAAAATCTTTGACTGGTTCTTATGTAGGGTGTGGTGCTCCTTTGGTCCAAGCTGACTCACAAACTTGGCATATCCATGTGTGGTACTGGCTGCCACTTCTCCCTCCCTTCTCAGGACTGTTCAGCAGCAGAGGGTAGTGGCTTAAAGATGTTTTAAATGGTTAGTAGTGAGATTCAACACAGGAGTTGCTGTTTACTTCTGCTTTTGAAGCTTATGAAATACTTAAGGTTAACCTTTAACCCATGACCTTCAGACCACATATATCACAGTTTGGGGGATCAGTGGGTGTGCTATCAGAAACAGTATTACAGAATAGAACATTTATAATAATAATAATAATAAAGAGCTATGCACAGATTTGAACACATGTAAAATATCCTTCATATTTAACACCACTGAAATATTTTAAAACAGTTACTTCTGTATGATTAATACAATGTAGTTATATGCAGTGAAAAGAAAAGTGCTTCTGCATCTATCACGGATTAAAAGTCTCTACTGCTGTAACAATGTCTTCAGCTTCAAATGCCAGACTGACATCCTTATTTACCAGTTAGTGGGATGATGAAGTGGAAGTACACAGAACTTTGGCAAACTGCAAAGTGACCAGAAATCAAATGCCATGGCCAACAGACAGCTTCAGAAGCCATTGACAGGATGTAACGAAGGGAAGCCAAAAGGATCATACTCCCCCCCCCCCCCCCCCCCCCCCCCCCCCCCCCCCCCCCCCCACTTCAGAAAGCTAGAGCTATCTTTGAGTTTCTAATACAGAAAAATGCATCCTATCCCTTAGGCTAAATGCTCACAAAATTAACCACAGCAGAGGGTCAATTTACAACCAAGTTTGTACCAAGGTTCCTGTAGTGTACAGAGAATTGAACAGCAGTGGAGCTCTTGATTCACTTTTAGAAAAGTGATACGCTCCCTACTGTGTGCCATTATGTCGTAGTGTTAAGCAGACAGTAATATTTTCAGTGTGGGTATCCCAAAATGTGCACATTTACAATTAAACTAAAATTGTCACAGCCCCCACCTTGCAGTTTCCCCATCACACACTTCAGAGCTGCCTGGTAGAAGCAGGTTCTGTTCCTTCTGGTTCTGGCATGACTCCATCTTTTGGTTAAAGTCCACTCCCCACACCTCACTGCTTCAGGAGTGTTCAATGTCTCTGCTCATCCTTCCCTGCTCCTCCAGTCCATTCCCTTTCAGCAGGGTCTGTTTTTGGAGTCCTTTTAATTTCAGCACCAGGTCCCTGATAAAATCCTTAATGGGATGACAAGGAGAGAAAGACAAAATAAGATATAGCAAAAGTTCAGGTCATGAGTTTAAAAACAGCTTCCAGTATACCTTAACCAGTAGTGTGCTGGTAAATTTTTAACAGGCTCTTTCCCCGGGTATAGCCAGCCCTGCAATTTGGTGGGGGGGGGGGGGGGCAATACATTACTCTCTTTAGGAGGGGGAAAAAAAGATTTTAAATGCTCCCAGGTTCTAATCTAATTCATGTTTAATGTGGAATAAAATGCTATAAATAAGTAAATAAATAGATTGATTGTTGAGCACCCGATTCCCATAACATGATGTCTGTTTTAGAAGCCCTTTACCAGGAGGAAAAAAAAATCTCTGCACCAATATAACAGGGTTAGGGTGCCCCTATAACCAGCCCCTCCAAATGACACACTGATTACGATTTATAACAAATTACTACTCTGCCTATAAAAGTTTATTACCTTATTATACTTCCTCTGTGTACGTCCATATGCACAAGCCGGCATGTTTGAATATACAACTTTTGTTTAACACAGTATCCTCCCCATGGTCCCCACTCCACCCACCTATTCCAGACCTCCTCCCCACTCCCCTGAGCCACAGGGTCCCAGCACATACCTGAAGGCAGCCACCTTGGTGGTCTAGTGGGTTCTTCGGGCAGGAAAGATCCCCAGTCTTTCCTGCCCACTGCCAGCACCGACCCTCCTCCTGACGCATCTTCTTTAAAATGGCTGCCGAGACTTACAAGGGCAGCCTAGCAAGACTTCAGCGGAAGTCTCGCGAGGCCGCCACAGGAAGTCTCAGCAGCCATTTTAAAAGAGCGATGCGGCAGCAGCAGGAGGGTCAGCGGCGGCAGCGGGCAGGAAAGACTGGGGATTTTTCCTGCCCCGAAAAATCCACTAGACTACCAGGGTGTCTGCCTTCGGGTATGTGCTGGGACCCTGCGGCTCAGAGGGGAGGGAGGAGAGGCAAACCGGCTCACCCTACCTGAACAACTGGCTCGCAAAATGCTACAAAAATTAACAACCGTGAGCCGGCTGCAGCACACCACTGACCCTAACCATAACCATACTCACTATAAGGCTACTTGTGCTCCAACACAGTAAAATTTGTTCTAGATGCCATAAGTGACCTTTAAACTAGCTGAATGTTAAAAGGAGTTGGTAAGATAAATGTGGAAAACACCAAGTCTGCCTAGATTGGCACTGGCTATACAGTCTAGGGCTCCAGAAAAAGGAGGACGGATTGAGCCAGCCGGGTTTTACTTCCATTGCAAGCAATGGAAGTAAAACCCGGCTGGCTCAATTACTTCCATTGAAAGCAATGGAAGTAAAACCCGGCTGGCTCAATCCGTCCTCCTTTTTCTGGAGCCATATGGTAACCCTACTCCTAGATAAGAAGAAACAGTGGCGTTCCTAGGCTGATTGACACCCGGGGCGGATCGCTGATGCGCCTCCCCCCCAGGTGCAGCGCGGCCCCCTCCGGCGAAATTACACCCCCCCCCCCCCGGGTGCAGTGTGACCCCCACGGGTGCATTTTTACCTGCTGGGGGGGGGGGGGGTGCCACACGCCTGTCGGCTCTGAGTCCGCTCGTTCCCTGCTGCTTCCTCTGCCCCGGAACAGGAAGTAACCTGTTCCGCGCAAAGGGAGCAGCAGGAAGGGAACGAGCGGACTCTGCCAACAGGCGCGCAGCACCCCCCCCCCAGCGGCGTGCACCCGGGGTGGACCGCCCCCCCCCCTTGGTACACCACTGAGAAGTTTAAAAAGGTTGGATTCAATGTTTTCCAGACTACTTCAATAGGATACCATGTTCGCCCTAGACATCCATTTCATTCCTATACACACCTTTGAGACCTCCAAGGTCTTCTGAAGGATCATCACTATCTGTACCCTTGTCAAAAGAAATCGTATGATGTGATATCCACCAGCGAGCCTTCTCAGGAGTAGCCCCCCACGCTCTGGAATTTACTCCCAGAGGGGCTACGTATAAATCGAGACTACCTCTACTTCTGGAAGCAGGTCTAAGCCTGGGTCTTCTCCCAAGCCTTTAGTACGTAGGGTGACTGACTATTCACTCATTCTGCACCTGGACTAGCTTGCTACATATACTGTAACTTAGATCAGTTCCTTATCTCTTGCTTAACTATACAAAGAACTTGCCTTGAGTTTAGCCATCCATCAAATTATCCCAGCTGACTCTGTACCACGCATCTTGTTCCCATCATAAATCTGCTCTTGGTCCCTCAGCTATATGGTTAGCCATATTGTAGAAAATCTTTAGCATCATATCTATGTTAGTTGAATGTTCTAATGCATGCTTATTAGGTGTATTGCTAGTATTATGTCAGTATTTGAATTCCAGTGCTGTTAAATGTGTATATACTGTTTCACAGTAGTTCTATTATTAGGTTTCAATGTACTGTTTTCAAGTTTACCTCATTTATTGTAATTAGTGTTTATTCTTTGTTATTTTACTTGTACGTTTTGTGTTAAACTGTACCTGCTGTACAATACCTTGGGTGAATCTCTTCATAAAGACAGTTAATAAATCCCAAGATGGGTTAACCATTCCTCCAGGGCCGGTCAAACCCGGTAAGCAAGGTAAGCACTGCAGGAGGGCACATGCCTTCAAGGGCGTCACTTTGCAAGCAATCAACCTCTGCTGAGTATCTAATCTCTGCTGCTCATCTCAGTCTGGCTCCAAAGCTGTCAGCTCTCTGTCCCGTCCCCTCCCCCCTCCCAAGCAGAGAAATACCCTCCTTGTGTTTGTCAGAGGACCTCACTGCTCCACAGTGTTGCCAGGTGGGCGGTTTTCCGTGACCCGCCGCGGGAAATTTTTGCCCGCGGCGGGTTGCGGTTTTTTGGGCTGTTTTTGGGCTTCAGGGCGGTTTTTTCGGCCGCGGGGGGCGGGGTTAGTGACGTTTTTGGGCGGGGTTAGTGACGTTTTGGGCGGGGTTAGTGACGTGGGAGGCGGGGCCGATGACGGGGAGGCGGGGCCGATGATGTGGGAGGCGGGGCCGGTGACGTGGGAGGCGGGGCCGGTGACGTGGGAGGCGGGGCCAATGACAGCGGGGGCGGGGTTGATGACGGCGGGGGCGGGGTGATGACGCGGGGGTGGGGGTGTCAGGGGCGGGGTTTGTGTTTGGGCGGGTTTTGGGCTGGATTGGGCTGGAAAAAAATTTTCCACCTGGCAACCCTGCTGCTCCAACTGAATCTGGCTCTGAAATAACGTGGGAGCTCAGCTAACCTCTGTCCTCTGCCCAGAGAGGGCGCAGACAGAGACAGTACAGCAGAGCCTGGACCCTTGTTTTGTCAGAGACTGCTGTTTAGTGCTGCACCTGACCCACCCTTTTCCACCCCCACCCCCAACACAGCAACTCACAGGACAGGAGGGCTAGATGTCTGCTTTCAATTCCTAACCATCACCTATCTATCATTCCCACTTTAGTAACTCCTGTTAGTCTGTCCAACTCAGATTGTAGAATATGTTAGTTTATGCTGATTAAGTCTATCCTAGCTAGATCCTAAGCTGTGCTCGATGGGAAGGCTATTCTGCTGCATTCAGAGTCTAACTTCTTAGGATTTCAGGTTAATTTTTGAAGAATTTGAAGTGCTCTACATGTGTGACTGCAAGGCCAAGTGTCTGAATAGGGATCTGTTTGTTAGATTCTGAAATTTTGATCACACAGTGTTTTTCAGAATTGGCAAGACTGTTTGTTCTCCTAATTCCTGGTCTGTGTGCTAAGTTATTTTTCTTCTATACTGGTGTAATATTTTCAATGATGCCATGGCTGGTAAAAGGGGTGTGTCTACTGTGGGGGTGGAGCCATAGTGATCCCGCCTCTGGATGGGTAGGGGCGCCGACTAATAGACTGCAGGAGGGTGCTAGAAACCCTAGGGCCGGCCCTGCATTCCTCCCCTCTTTACATGGTTTTGATTCCATACAACATTTGGCTTTTTTGTTTTTACCCTCTGGTATGGTCTCCTGTGGGATTTAAGATTTGAATCCAACTAAAAGCTTTAAGGCCCATTATAATTCATGCTAACAGTAAACCCATAAATCCAATATAACTGTCTGTGCAATGCAGGCTAAAGGCTTAGGGCACTGGGCTTTTCCTGTCAATGTGGTCTTTCCTGTAAAATGTGTTACGGTCATCATTGGCGACGTCTGTGCCTTGCTCATCAGTGCCCTGTTCCTCCTTCTAAACCCTCTAAAATTACCTGCAGTTCCAGTCAGTGACTTGTGGGGTCACTGTAAAGTAGTGGAGGCCAAACTGGTGATGTCATCAGCACTGAACACTTCTTAAGCTGGCTTCTGAGAGTGCTCAGTGTTCTGGCAATTATCTTTGATTGAGCTCAGACCTGCCTGGGCTCTGCTAATTCCAACTTCTGTTTCTTTGCAAGGCCATGGCCTGAAGCTTTGCTACAGATTTTCTCCTTATGCTGTGTTCCAGTGGAAGTCTGCTTCCAAGCCTGGTAGTCCTGAAAGGTAAAGTTTTGCTACAGCTTTCTCATTATGCTGTGTTCCAGTGGAAGCTTGCTTCTAAGCCTGGTAGTCCTGGGAAGTAAAGCTTTGTCTACAGCTTTCACCTTATGCTGTGTTCCTGTGAAGCATGCTTTCAAGTCTGGTAGTCCTGAAGAGTAAAAGCTCTGCCTACAGCTTTCACCATTGCTTGGGTCCAGTGAAGCCTGCTGCCAAGCCTGTGAGTCCAGAGCCTCCCGTGCCTCAGCTGAGATTCCAGTCACCCACCATGAGTCCTTGGTTGCTATATGCAGAGAGTGGCTTTGTGCTGCGTTTGGGACTGTGTGGGCTGGATGACGGGGAGTACAGCAGGTGCAGCGGCTGAGGCCACATCTCGAGTTAGCTCTGGATGAGGGAATGGTGCTTGGAGCGCGGCAGGGTCCACGTGGGCTGTTCCTGGCCCTTGGTTGCTGTGCTGTTTAGTCTTCTGCCTTGGGAGCATCGGCTCAGGTTTGGCTTCTTCACCTTGCTTGCCTTGGGAGAGAGTTGGCTCAAGCAGTAAAGCCCGGCTAGCGCGTGCAGCTGGTGGTAATTCTGAGTTTGGCATGCACTGAAAACACGTGGTGGAAAATAATTTTCTATTTGCTACTGCAGGGGTGTTCCCGGCGGTAATCAGCAGTTGGCGCATGCTGGACAGTTACTGTATGGGTAACACATAAGCCCTTACTGCCAAATCAATGGGTGGCATTAAGGGCTCAGGCTGTAAATAGACATGCACTGGTTTTAATTTTGTCCCACATCCATTTCCTGCCCCCCACCCAAAAAAAAACCTTTTCCCCCTCCCCAGATGTGTTGGAGAAATGGTCCAGCGTGCATAGGGTTACCACCCTAAGAAAAAAAAAAAAAAGAGGACACATACCCCGCCCCCTCGCGAGGCTGACACTTGAACTGTTATATCATTATAATTTGAGACACCGCTGTTGTCAGGATTGCGGGAGGTCAAAAGTATTGCTGGACATACTTATATTAATATGAAACCAGCTTGACATAATATTAAACCAGCTTCTGACCTCTGAGAACTTCCCCCCTCCCTCAGGAACCACTGAGGATGACATGGAACAAATGGTGTTGAGCTGCCTGCTAGCCCTGTGTTTAATTACTCTTGATCAGCATACCTTTTCTTCCATTTGAGAGCAGGGCTCTCTTTCAGAACAAAGGAGGCCAGACATAGAGGCTCCATCACTAAGGACTTCAAACAGGAGAACCTGTGAAACTGCTCCCCTCTCCTGGCTTCAAAGAAAGTAAACTGGAGTTTGGCTGGGAAGGAAGATAAGTTTTGATCTCTTTCTGTTCTTGAGGTATAAAAGCAGAGCACATGCTCTGGGCATTTCTCTCTCTGTCCAGAGCACTGCTCTCTGTCCGGGGCACCTCCCCCCCCCTCTCTGTCTCTCTACAAGCAGAGCACACAGGGCTCTGCATGCACTACTGCTCTCTCTGTCTTTCCCCCTGCACCTATATATACCTCTTGCAGCACAACCCCAAGTCTTCTCTCTTCCTCTGAACAAACACCCTATCCTTTCTATCTCTCTCTAAACACACACCCAGAGACAGCCTGTACCATTTACTTGTACTAAGTGCGGTGAGCCTATACATATCTGCAAATATAATATACTTTATATATCCAAACGCGTGTGGATTGCCGCTAAGGCTGGCTGATGGCGCTGGCCACTGGCACACATGCACAGATGCTGCAGCCTCGTCGTCAGGATTATGGTGGTGGCGGCTGCAGGTGGAAGGCAGTAGCAGTGAAAAGCGCTGCGCCTGCGTGCAGCAGGAAGGAGGATCATCATCAGCTGATCAGCAGGCAGGCAGGCTGGCACACGCACAGACACTGCAGCCTGCCTGCGTCGGCCCATGCCACGTGCGGGCATACTATAGGTCAGGGGGAGTCAGGACAGGTCATGTGATGACCCGAGCTGAAGAAACCCGGACAAATCCAGGAAATTCAGAAACCCGCCCGGACTTCCGATGGCGCCCTCAAAAAGAGGGCATGTCCAGGGAAACCTGGACATATGGTAACCCTAAGTGTGCATCCAATACACATGCTCACACTACTGCAGGCCACTTTTCGGTGTGCCTTTGTAAAAGGGGCCCTTAGTAATTAAGCATGTGGAGCTATTATTCTGGGAAAAGCATGTGAACATTTTGAAGCAGGTAAAGTGAAAGGTTGCCTTCTTCAAAGTGTCCATAACTTTTGCCTCCATGATGCAAGCGCCTTTAATGCATACTGCTCAGAGCCAGAATCCAGAAGAGGACAGGCCAGGTTCCAGCTAAGAACGGGCGACTTTGAGTGCAGAGAAAGAGGGAGTGGCCGAGTGTGGGAAAGGATATGGGAAGGTGGGCAGATAAAGTCATTTGTGTACTAGGAATGAAAATGAACAATATTATCCCTAAAGTATTGGTGGAGGTACAGAGGAAAGCTGCAGGAGAGAAAATGGTATTGTTAGTAACCTTCTGCACAGAGCAAATATTCTGGACAAGCTCCTAAGGAACAAAAAAAAAAAATCCATAAGCCATTATTAAGATGGACTTGGGAACATCAATGCATGTCTAGGATAAGCAGCATGAGATCTTTTACTCTTTTGGGATCTTGCGATCTGGATTGGCCACTGTTGGAAACAGGATACTGGGCTTGATGGATCTTCACTCTGTCCCAGTATGACAATGCTTATGTTCTTATTTTAAATGATTACAAACAACCAGATGTTCTGAAAACTAAAAAAAAGGTTGCAGGAGAGTTTTCCCAAGATATACCTTTTCACAGCCATGAGTGGAGAAGAGTATTAATCACTGCTACAGAGTTATAATCCTAGGGTTCAGTCTTAATCCTCCTGTTCTTTGATTTCAGAAAACATCTTCCTTTTTCCTCTTGGTAGAGTTTTTATTTAATCTCATCCTGTGACAGAGGTAGAAACGAGCTGGTCATCTAAAAATTAGCTTTGCCATTCTCTCTTTGGTGGCAGCAGGGCTGGATTTAAAGATGTTGGCACCCCTAGGCAGGGCTGGAAACTGGCAGAGGTTGTTTCTTCCCTAGGGATCAGAGTGCATGATCCCATTACATAAAGCGCAACCTCTTGTAAGGCAGATCAGTTTCCCTCTGTTAATGCTCTGATCAAAACTCAGCAACAGCATTCCATAAATGAGGCAGGATGCTGGGATCCAGTTTTTTTTTTACAAGTGGAAGGTTCACCATGAGTTTCTAATTTGCTTCAACAGATCCCTTCCACAACTTAATCCAAAATTATAATCACACCCATCCAATAGAAATTTCATAAGACCAGCAGTAGATTACAGTCTGTGCTTTAAAATACATCCCTAGCCTCACCTTTAAGCAGGGATGTTATAGTCCCTGGAGCTCCTAGTTAGAAACATTCCCAGTCCAAGGGCAGCCCTCTGGCATAATTAAGGTCCATTAGAAGTAGAGCCTGGTTTACTTTCCCCAGCTTGTCTGTTTGTGGGATCAGAGTGAGTGATGAGCCCAAGATTCCAGACCTGTGATTTTAGTGGTGTTCATAATTCCCTAAAGGTATTTTAAAATCAAGTATTTGTCTACTTGTGTTAGTTGCCCAAATCTGTTTTGCTTGAGTTGAGGTACAGTGTTTGGCTATTCCTGAGTTGCAGTTAGTCAGTTTAGAGCAGTCATTCCCAACCCAGGTCCCAGGGCACACCTAGTCCCATCAGGTTTTCAGGATATCCACAATGAATATTCATAAGTTACATTTGCATACAATCAAGGCAGTACATGCAAATCAATGTCATGCATATTCATGGTACATATCCTGAAAACCCAATAGGCCTAGGTTTACCTTGGAGTGAGTTGGGAATGGCTGGTTTAGAGTGTGGGAGCACTTTTAGTAATCCAGCCTTTATATTTGAACCCAGAGTGTGTGTAGTCTAGGACAGTGTTTCCCACGCCAGCCCTGGAGTACCCCCTTGTCAGTCAGGTTTCCAGGCTATCTACAATGAATATGCATGAGATTGATTTGCATATACTACCTCCACTGTATGCAAATCTTTCATGCATATTCATTGTGGATAGCCTGGAAACCTGACTGACAAGGGGGTACTTCAGGACTGACTTGGGACACACTGGTCTAAGACAGGGGTGAGTAACCACAGTACTCAAGGGCACAACAACCCAGTCATATTTCCATAACATGGGCAGGCAGCACGCACTCTCGCCCCCCTCCCTCATCATTATCCCGTCACCCCACAGACGATGCATGAGATAGGTTTTGTCTTTGGGAAAATTTGGCCACAGCTTTATTGCAAACACATTAACAACAACACCTCTAGGAAGCACCCGAGCCTTAGGTATGATGCTGTAGATGCTCCGGCCCTCCGCCATGCTCTCCAGCTAGAGGGCCCATGTCTCCATTCAGCATTGCGGCCAGCCATGTCTCCGCCTCCAGCGTGGCCGCACCTTCATCGGATTTTGGCACGTTGCTCCAGACCAGTGTTCCACCTGCCATATAAACCAGCGAGGTGAATAGTCTGCCAGCGGTGAGTGCCCCAGTCTCTTGCTAGAAGGTCCGATCTTCCTTCTGTCCGTTGTTCATGCACCTCCCAGTATTCCCAGGCTCGGGTGCCTCCGCCACAACCCTGGGGCCTGACAACATGGCCTCCGGGTCCCCCCTTTTACCCTTTAACAATACCTCTCTAGTGCCTCCTGAAAGTCATTGATCAGAAGGTAATCGGCAGCCTCTGAGAGATGCACTCCATCCGGTAAGAAGTACCCAGGGATGAGGGGTGAAGCCCAATGATGCCATATCTTTGCACCGCCGAGTTGCTCCACCCACATGCCAACCTGACGATTGACTTTGGTGACACCTCTGGCCCATAGCCTGGAAGCACACCCACTCCAACGTGGGATGATGTCCGACCAGAGGATGAGGGTCCCGTACATTGCAATAGAGATTTCGTGTAGATCTCGCTTAATTGTGGCAATCAAGCGGCGGCATGGGGTGTGCCCAATGTCGTTGCCCCCCAGGTGAATGAGCAAGATGTCCGGTGGTGGAGCATTATTCAGCAAACGGAGAACAGAGGGGAGAAGCTGCTGCCATCGCATGCCGGGAATTCCTATCCATGTCAGTGTAACCCCTTTCTTATCCAGCCCCAGGTGCCGGCCTGGCTTCCCATCATTCATACGCTTGGAAGCGTTGGTGATATAGGAGTGTCCGATGATCCACACCACCCCTTGGTGCGGATGGAGACCTGCAAGAGGAAGGAGAATGGTTAACTGGACTGTGCATGTCATGAGGGAGGAGGTGGTCTGATATAGGTGCGGAATGCTGCTGACTTCCAGCGGCCCAGCTGCTTGATTGTCTGTGCGGAGAGACCGTACTGGAAGGCTGCAGTTGCCGCCCCTATCTGGAATGAGTGCGTCCCGTAATTGTCAGGGTCCTGTCCTGCTTCAAGGAGAGCTTGCCGGAAGACGGCCGTGAACTGGAATCTTGTGAGGGGGCTGGCGTCCTGATGCATCAAGAGGGGTGTGCCTGCTGATGGTCTGGCCGATAGGTAAGCAACAAGATTGGCTAGTGGGCAGGTCGGCAGATCCGGGACACCATTGAGTGTGATGGTGTGTCCCCTGCCCATCTGGTCCGTTTTGGACCTGGCGACCCGCAGGGAGACCGAACCTTGTGCAATGGAAACATCAGCCATCTGCAGGCCCCCAGTCGGCGTAGCCTTGGATTGTACCGTCAATTTGCTTAGGCGCAGCGCAGCGAAGAACGCTAGAGAGAAGGCCGCCCTGAATAACGCAGTCTCATATGCATTCTTGCACACCCGTTCCAGCGCCAACCACAGGTGATGCAGTAGTTCGCACGTGACAGGCCTTCTGGTGTCTGGACGCCTCGGAGCAAACCGAGCCCATCCCTTCAAGAGCGTCCGGATCAGGAAGCTGGCCCGAGGGTTGCCCCAACCGCGCAGCTTGGAGTAGAAGGCGAAGCCGGTGATGTTCGAGGCGACCGCTGTCCTGGAGGAACCCGCTTCGAATGCCTCCGTGATGTACCGGGCCATGAGTTGATCCGGGACTGGTCCTCCTGTCCATCCCTGGCCCTGCAGGTGCTCACAGACTTGGTGAAAAGCTCGCCGGTATGCGTACAGAGTAGTCTTGGCTAACGAGCTGGTGATGAGTAGGTGCATGGAGTTGTTGCTAGCTGCCATAGTTGCTCTGGTACTGGAGTGGGCTGCTTGCTTGCTGATGGTGCCAACTGCTGGAAGAGAGAAAAGTGAAAGCGTGAAAGAGCATCAGCTATTCTGTTATCAACACCGGGCACGTGCTTTGCTCGCGCCATCAGGTTAAGCTGCAAGCAACGTAGCACGAAGTGACGGAGGAGCGCTGCAGTGTGGGGACAACGCGCCGTTTGCTTGTTTATGATTTCCACTACAGCAGCATTGTCTGACCAAAGGATAACACATTTATTAGCCAGGGCAGGGCCCCAGACGTTGACCGCTGCAACAATGGGGAATAGCTCGAGGAAGGTGATGTTCTTGGTGAGGCCACTGTGTGTCCACTGCAACGGCCAAGGGGCAGCGAACCAGTCTCCGTTGAAGAAAGCTCCGCACCCCACAGTCCCAGCGGCATCTGTATAGAGGTTAAGGTCTATGCTGGAAGTTGGGGCTGATTGGATTAGGGCTCTCCCGTTGAAGTCTTGTAGAAAGCGCATCCAGATGATGAGGTCCTGCTTCATGGGAAGGGTTATGCGCAGATGATGGTGCTTGCGTGAAATGCCTGCAGTGGCTGCCGCAAGTCTGCGGACAAATACCCTGCCCATTGGGAGAACCCTACAGGCAAAGTTGAGGGAGCCAATGAGGGATTGCATCTGGTAAAGGGTGATCTTGGTTGAATGTAGGGTAGCAAGGATTTTTTGTGCTAACCCCTGCAGCTTGTCCTCCGGGAGTCTGGTAGTACGAGTTACCGAATCAATCTCTATTCCCAAGAAGGTGATGACCGTGCATGGCCCTGTGGTTTTGCTATCGGCTATGGGCACTCCGAATTCTCGGGCAACGGCGTAGAAGACCTCCATGAGGTCTCTGCAGGTGCTGGAGTCGCGGGGCCCGACTAAGAAGAAGTCATCCAGGTAATGGACGATTGTGCTCACTGTCGCCTGTTGGGACATCACCCAATGCAGGAAGGTGCTGAAGGCTTCGAAGAGATTGCAGGAAACTGCGCATCCCATGGGCATGCATCTGTCGAAGTAAAACTGGTTCTCATGCGTGAATCCTAACAGCGGGAAACAATCCGGGTGGACCGGCAGGAGGCGGAAAGCAGATTCGATATCGACCTTTGCCATGAGCGCCTTCGGGCCCGCCTCCCGCACTAAGTCCAACGCCGCATCGAAAGACATGTACTGGACAGATGTCACTCCCTCAGGTATGGAGTCGTTCACTGATTGCCCGGGGGGGTGTGACAGGTTGTGGATGAGGCGATATTTGCCCTGCTCCTTCTTGGGGACGGCCGTGAGGGGAGAGACAAACATTCTTGGGAAAGGGGGGTGCCAAAATGGGCCCGCCACCCGGCCTGCAGATCGCTCGCCCGCTAGCTTGTCTGAAATGATGTGAGCAAGGCGGGGCCTGGGATGCTCTGGTGGTGTCGAGGGGCAGAATGGTATGTCGCCCCGGAACGGAATAGGGAACCCGTCACGGAAGCCACGCAAAAGTAATGCTGCGGCCTGCCGATTGGGATACCTCTCCAACCAGGGCATCATGTCATTCAGCCTGATGGGGGTGGGGGCCCTGGTGAATAGCTCAAGGTTTTTGCTGGCCTCCTTGCCTTTGCGCCGGTTTTCTTGGGCAAACGGCAAGGGGATGCGGAGCTCCGCATGTGGCACACAGGTGCTTGAATTTGCAGTCGTGGATGTTGCAGGTGCCTTTGTTGTACTTCCAACAGACCTCTCGAGAGAGCGTGGTAGGCCTCCCGTGCCTGTTCCCTGCCCCGGGTGCTTTGTGCTGGGGGGCACGCCTATGTGCATTGTGTGGTCGTGTGAGGACATTTCGCAGCCACAGGCCGCCGTCGTCTGTATCCCAAGCCATCCTAGGGTTTGCCTCCATCTTGTCCCTAAAGTGCTCGTCATACGCTAACCAGGCATAACCCTCGTGTTCACGGTAGATGGTTAAAACTGTTTCTAAGTAACAGAGCATGGGATCCATTTGGTCACGCTGCTTCCTGTACACGATGCTCATCATGCGCGCATAGGATATTACCCAGCACGCAAGGTTCCGTGGGAGCTCTCTGGTGTGGTCTGGTAACAGGTCTCCCCTTTTTGCTCGTTTCTTCGCATGCCGCCTGCGTCTGCCCTCCGCCAGCTTGAAAATGTCAAAATACCTCCGGCGCATGACCTTTTTTCGGAGGGACTTGGGGACTCTCTGCCATAGCCGCTCTGTGGGGACACCTTGGGTGAAGGCAGGCGGAGGGGCCATGTGTAGCGCGTTGGCGGCTCCGGTAGGGGAGACATAGGAAGAAGATGAAGAGGAAGACGAGGAAGAAGAGGAGGAGGAGTCAGAAGACGATGTGGAACTGGAGCGACCAGATCGCCTACGCTTCTTACCTTTCTTCCTCCGTTTGACCTCCTGGTGCTTCCGTGCTGCTGAGTAGAGGTTGTTGTCTCGGTCAGATAAGGCGTGACCCCTGGGATTTGCTCCGGGGGCCACCTGGTGGCTGCTTGATGCCTTCGCTACTTCCTGCGTCGCCTCGCGGCTTGGTGTGCGCCGGGGGCCGTGTCGTACCACATGGGCATCGTCAGTCATGGGTCTGCAGTGGGGTGAAGCTGTCGTTCCATGTACCTGCTTGTCTCCCTCAGACTGGGTAGCTGTCATTGGGAGTCCACGATGAGGTGTAAGCCCGCAGGGGGCAAAGCAAGCAGGAGGTGATCTGCAATGGTCGTTCCTGTGCCATGCTTGGAGCTCGTGCCTGTTGTGCGCTGGGTGGTATCCACAGTGATGTCGGAGGCTGCAGTATGACGGTGATCTACTCCGTCTACGACGGGAGCGGGATCGTTGGCTCTGGGCCGTTCGGCTGGCCTGTGACTCCCTGTTGCGCTCCTGGATCTGCTGGATCTCACGACCTGAAGCAGGTGGGGGGTCTGAACTCGGGGATACTGGTCGGTTCGCCGAGACCCATCTGAACTGCTGCTGGAGACGGACCATCTTCTGCGCCGTGTGTCCCCCGCCCGTCTGCTTGGAGATGTCAAGGCCGAAGCCGTGTTGTCCGTGCTGTGCAGGTCTGGTAGTTCTGGTGGGGACTGCTCCTCAGGTTGTAGTGGTACAGCGGGCGGTCGACCGCGGGCCTCTGTAGCTGCAGGCGCGGATGCACGTGGCAGGGGCAGGTCAGCCGAATCAATGTATCTCTCCGGGCGCCTCCTGCGTTGCGTTGATATGCGAGGAGAGGTGGCTGCTGTCTCCGGTAGTCCCTCCTCTGCCCGACTTGGGGGTGGCTGAGTAGCTTGCACACGTCGAGGCATGGTGCAAATAAAAGTCTGATGCTCTACCGATGTGGGCTCCTCTAAAGCAAGTCCCACAGCAATGTGCAAAGCCTGCCAACTGCCCACTTGAACAAAACAAAACAAATAAACAAAAAAAAAAAAAGAAAAACGCGAGTCTAAGGTCTAGCACGGGCGCAGGGAGATGGACACTCAAAAGAAAAACAAAGCTCTTACTTGCCGACCTGCCACGGGGCTCGGTTAAAACAAAAGTAAAGTTCTTTGCTTGCTGAGCAGCAGGGAAAAGAAAACTTTTTTCTTGCCAACCTGCCCTGGGGCTCAGCTGAAAACGAAAGTAAAATTCTTTACTTGCTGAGCTGCTGCAATCAATCGATCTGCTGGTCTCACTCCGGGTGCTTTCGCTGCAAACTGCAAGGTCCTGACCGCACGTGGGGAGACAAAGAAAAAAGAAGCTGTGCGCCCGTGCACCAAACTCGTGTACCGCCCGCTTCAAAAAGACCGCTCAGACCCGCTCAGCAGCCTTTTCTCCTGTGTCTGCAGCCCACCTGCTGTGACCCCGCCCCCTTCCGGCCTCTCCGCCAATGACGCAGCGGGTCACCCGCTACGTCACCTGGGACGGCGGGGAAGCCGGAAGCAGGGGGCAATTCGGACCAGGGAGCGAGCATGCGGCAGCCGCCATGTTATGTCCGGCTGCTCTGCATTCGCTTCGCTTGCCTCCTTCAATGAGCATACATTTGTATACAATGGAAGCAGTACATGCAAATCAATCTCAATTATATTCATTGTGGACATCTTGAAAAAACTGACTGGGTTGTGACCCTCGGACCACCCCTCGTCTAGGACTCATTTCGAGCTAAAAAAAAAAAAAAAAAGGCAATGAAAATACAAGATAGGGATGGGCTGGAGTGTAAATTTTAAGGGGCTTCAATATTAGCTTCAGAACTTAGTACAAGAACAGTACTGGGCAGACTTCTACGGTCTGTGCCCTGAGAAAGGCAATGACAAATCAAACTTGGGTATACATATAATGTATCACATACCATGTAAAATGAGTTTATCTTGTTGGGCAGACTGGATGGACTGTACAGGTCTTTATCTGCCGTCATTTACTATGTTATACTGGAGAAAAAAAAAAAAAAAAGACAGCAATCTGGTATGTAGGTACAAGAGTCAATAGTACATGGAAACAAAAATGCCTTTATCCCCACTGTGTATTCATATTTTACTTATAAGTCAAGTCCCACAGCAGCAGATTTAAGAGATGTAGCTCTGCACCATCCAAGTGGCAGCAGCTACATTTTCCCTTATAAAGTCCGGTTTTGCTTTGCGCATGCCGAGGTGGATCATTCTTAGATCAACTGGGTCCTCTGGGGCCAGTCTTTTGTGCAGGAGGCAACTACACCCTGTCCTGTTTTTAGGGGTGGAGAAGGCAGCAACTTGTTTGATATAAGCTTACAACACAGGAAGAGTATATGAGAGGTAACAAAAGGACATATTTGGATAGATTACCAGGAGAAGTCTTTATAAAGGAAAAAACAATCCACCAAAATATTGCAAAACACCACTTAGCACATTCATGCATAGTGATGAAATGCCTTCCCTGGCAATTTTTAGTCAGTTCTGTCTGGTTAACAACCAAACCTTTATTTTACAGAGTGAAAGATTAGGAAGCAGACAGAGCTGAGCTCCAAAACCTGTCCAAGTACATTGTTTTTCCTGGTATGAGTTTATTTTTAGGAAGACTGCATTTATAGATAACCATAAAGGTAAAAGTATAAAGGTGGAAGCCTTTTAAGGAAGGCATTAGAACCCCAAAACCTACATAACTACATAAGTACTGCTACACTGGGAAAAGACCAAGGGTCCATCGAGCCCAGCACTCTGTCTCCGACAGCGGCCAATCCAGGCCCCAAGAACCTGGCAAAACCCCAAAATTTAATAACGATCAGTGGACTTTTCCTTCAGGAATCTGTCCAGACCCCCTTTAAACTCAGTACAGACTACAGTCTGTTAAGTTTTAAAACCAGCTAAGTGTAGAAACCAGTGACCATGCAGCACTGGATCATGTGATTCAGATGTCTTGACCAATAGCTGTGCAGAACAAAATAAAAACATTAAGAACATAAGAATAACCATACTGGGTCAGACCATGGGTCCATCTAGTCCAGTATCCTGCTTCCAGCAGTGGCCAATCCAGGTCACAAGAACCTGGCAGAATCCAATTAGCAGCAACATTCCATGATACCAATCCCAATGCTGCCAACAAATTAACATTGGCAGACCTAATGTTGTATGACGCTCCTGTGAGATTTACATCATACCAGACAGTTTTTGGGTGCCTCAGCAGTATAGAATATTTTGCACTGAAGAATCAAACCAGGTTGTCACTTAAGTATGGCAGTTAGTTCTAGTACATTTTTGATTTTAAAGTCAGAAACAGCAATTTGCAAAAGAAAACCCTCCCTTTTCACCGCACAAAGCTTCATGTGATACAAGTGACCAGTGTTGGGCAGTAATATAGGAGCCAGCTTTATGGGTGCTTGAGCACCCCCAATATTGAACGAACTCCTTGATTGTGTCTAGGGAGAGGCAATTTCTGTTAGGTTTAGCACCCCCAATAATTTTCAAAAGTTGGCTCCTATGATACTTAAAAAAAAAGTAACAAGTAATTGTAATGATTAGTTATTTCATTACATTTGCACAAAAATAATTTTTCTCCACCAATGAGTAAGGTCTCAAAATTAACTTACAAGTAAATAGTAAGTGTAATATATTACTTTGAGAAAGTAACTTGGGCAACACCGAGGCAAAACGCAGTTGATATTAAAACTATTTTCTGTGGAATTTTGCAGCCACTGTGCTGTAAAGTCTGCCGTCACAGGTTCCTGCATTGGAGCAGCAGCAGGCGGTTCTGCCATCTTGGCATTTATCTACTTCCCTTGCTCCTTCTCACATCTGTGTCTTAGGTGCCACAGACCCATGTATTTTGATTAGATACTGGTCCATACCACACCACAGATACTCAGGCACTCATTCAAATCGATTACTTTGCTAGGTTGTCGATGCTATCGGATGCAGGGTGGGCTACCGAGTAGCACCTAGCACACAGCTGGCACTGCCCACAGCATTATGCAACTCCTACCACCTATAAGTTTAGCTGCTGTCAATTTATCTAGCAGCCATTAAAATTTGTTTTTTAATTGTATTTACTTTAAGACAAAGCTACAGGGGATTAAGGAATAAGTTTATTCACTCCTACCCTACCTGAGCTAACATTTAATCATCTCTAACTTCACATGCAACTTTCTTTAAATCAGTCACCTTAGTTTCTAACTCCTCTTACTCTCTTACCTATCTCTATGTTTCATCTTTGCTTATACCCTATGCAGTCTTTAAAAATGTTCTATTACCTATTGTGTTGATGTGTTGACATTGTAAGTAGTATACTACGCCATAGTTTGTATTATTTGAATATTTTACTGCTGTAATTGTCTATTGCTTATGTTTGATTTATTCTTACTGTACACCACCTTGAGTGAATTCTTTCAAAAAAGGTGGTAAACAAATTCTAAACAAATAAAATGTGTTTTATGCCCGATGCCCTGGCCAAAGCCAGCACCTTTCAAACACCTGTGTGCCTTGCAGCTGTGCAAAAGCAGACAGGCAGTGTGAAGTATAAATTCAGTCTGCTCTAACCAAGGAGAGGGGGAATGTCTTGGGTATGAGGTGTGTCCTGGCAATTTTACATCTAAAAGTGGTTGTCATTACCATTTTCATAGGTTGGAGAAGATCACCATGCTGCAATTATACACCAACTAGCCATTAAGCCCGTAACAACGGGCTAGTTTTTTTGTTTTCCTATGGCCCCCCCCCCCCCCCCCCATCCACCAACCCTGCTCTCTCCCCTGCCCTCCCCCCCAGCGTGTTTCCCTCAGTTCCGCCCCCTCCTTCCCTCCCTGCTCCCTCCTCCTCCGATTTCCACGCCCATGTCCAAGCCCTCCTCCCTATTGGGCTGTACTGCTGGTGGAGGCGGGGTTTGGACTTCTACACTCTCAGCGTTCCGACTCTACTGTGCATTTGCAGGTGAATCGGTCACTTGCCGTTTATATGTTTGATAAGCTTTTAAAATGATCTCAATTGTATCTTAAGGGGACTGACCTGAACTCTTCATTACAGGGAAATTTTTCAGCAGGAAAAAAAAAGAAAAACAATTTTATAGGGATGTGAGGGCGTGTCCTGCTAAAAGCTGCTAAACACAAGTTGAGGCATTTCTTCCCATTAGAGGAAGAGGGTGTCCTAGCAGGACCAATCAGGTCAACCCTACCTCATTGAGCGAGTCCTTTCCCACTGCCCACTTTAGTTAAGCTCTTTGAGGTAGAGATTACTGTACAGTTCCTAGTTACACCTCATTAAAATAGCAGTTGAACTAGCCAGACTCCCTGGACAGAATGCTATGTCATACTCCTGTTCAAGTTCTCAGGACTCTGATAAGGAATTCAGCATTAGGGAAGTTCCAGATATGGAAAAGGCAGGCCAGAGCAGCAGCTCTGATTTTCCATCTCACACAGATTTATGGAGCTCAACATTTTTCAAACTGAGCTTTTACTAAAGTGTACTAAAATATATCCAGGGACTGGGGGGGGGGGGGGGGGGGGGGGGATGAACTTGACTGCCTGCCAGCCAAAATATTTTGCTTGAACTTTGCTTTTCCCTTCCTGAAGTCATTATCGCTACACTTTCCCAAGCACTCCTTCTCTCCAGAAAAAACTTCACTTCTCTTCACTGGAAATGGTGACAAGTATTAGTATGTCAGGCACTGGCATATTACTACTACTTATTTCTATAGCGCTACTAGACGTACGCAGCGCTGTACACTTGAACATGAAGAGACAGTCTCTGCTCGACAGAGCTTACAATCTAATTAGGACAAACAAGAGATAAGGGACTATTAAAGTGAGGATAATAAAATAAGGGTTCTGAACAAGTGAATAAGGGTTAGGAGTTAAAAGGTGGGCTTTTAGCTTAGATTTGAAGATGGCCAGAGATGGAGCTTGACGTGGACATGAAGTAGTGCCTCGAGCACGTCGGGTCCTAAATGCCACAAACTCAGTGCTGCAACACTGCTTCCTACTTACTTGTATATAAGTTTAAGCTACCCTAGGTACCACTTTTCAGCATGGGTTTTGTTTGACCTTTATGCATTTTAAGTTGATTGCTTTTTGAGAGATGCTTTACGTATAGAAAAGCCTTTGTAAATAGTTTTATACACAGGGGGATGTATGTGTACCAAAAAGACTGTCAAATACTCATGTGAACTGTGTATAGGCATTCATAGGAGTTCTTTGGGCACTATTGTGATGTATGAGAAAATATATCTTGAAACTTACGTTGCCCAGTTCCTCGCCTTAACATCCTTCAATCTCCAACTATGCTCCACTTCCCCCACTCACCAAAATTGGTCACTGTCTTGCTCTTATCTTCTCCTATATCTGCTCTCCCTCCAGTCCCTTTGCCTCAGATCTTCCCCTCTCTGACCATCATCTAATAATCTTCACACTTGAATTTCCTCCTGCCCAATCCCGTCCAATCTTACCCAATTTATCTAGGAATCTTCAGGCTATTGACCCTACTACCCTATCCTCCAGTGTCTTGAACCTCTTCTCTACCACTGCACCATCCAAATCTGTCAATGAAGCCATCTCTTCCTACAACACTATTCTATCCTCTACTTTAGACACTCTTGCACCTCTCATGCCCAGTCCTATAAGGCATACCAAACCCCAGCCTTGGCTGACCTCTAAAATCCGCTACCTACGTTTCCTGTGCCCACTCCGCCGAACGCCTCTGGCTTAAATCTTGTGCCCTTGCTGACTTCATACACTTCAAGTTCATGCTGACCTCCTTCCAATCTGCTCTTTTGCTTGCCAGACAGGACTATTACATCCAGCTAACTATTCTCTCAGCTCAAACCTTCAACTTCTCTTCACCACACTGAACTCTCTCCTCAAGGTGCCTCCATCTCCAACTCCCCCCTCACTCTCTCTTCAGACCCTAGCTGAGTTCTTCCATGACAAGGTTCAGAAGATAAACCTCAAATTCTCAACCAAGCCACCCCCACCTCTCCCTACCCTTGTCCATTCCCCTAACTCCCCAACCTCTCCTTCCTTTTCCTCCTTTCCTGAAATCACTGATGAGGAAACAACACATCTCTCCTCCTCAAAACGAACTACCTGTTCCTCTGATCCCATTCCTACTCACCTTCTTAACACACATCATTTCTCCTACTCTCACCCCTTTTACCTGTCATATCCTCAATCTTTCACTTTCCACTGCGACTGTTCCTGATGCCTTCAAACATGCCATGGTCACACCACTCCTTAAGAAGCCTTCACTTGACCCTACCTGTCCTTCCAACTATCGACCCATCTCCCTCCTCCCCTTCCTCTCCAAGATATTTGAACATGCTGTTCACCGCCGCTGTCTTGACTTTCTTTCATCTAAAACTGTTCTTGACCCACTCCAATCTGGCTTTCGCCATCTTCATTCAACTGAAACTGCACTTACAAAAGTTTCCAATGACCTGTTACTGGCCAAATCCAAAGGTCTCTATGCTATCCTCACCCTTCTCGATCTATCCGCCGCTTTTGACACTGTTGATCACAGCTTACTCCTTGATGCGTTGTCTTCACTTGGATTCCAGGGCTCTGTTCTTTCCTGGTTCTCCTCCTGCCTCTTGCTTCGCACTTTTAGTGTACACTCCAGTGGATCCTCTTCCATTTCTATCCCACTACCAATCGGTGTACCTCAGGGTTCTGTTCTTGATCCTCTCCTGTTCTCGAGCTACACTTCTTCCCTTGGCTCTCTGATAACATCCCATGGCTTTCAATACCATCTCTACACTGATGACTCCCAGATCTACCTCTCTACCCCTGAAATCTCAACCAGCATCCAGTCCAATGTATCAGCCTGCCTATCTGATATCGCTGCCTGGATGTCTCAACGTCATCTGAAACTTAACATGGCCAAAACCGAGCTTCTCCTCTCCCCCCTTTCTCTATTTCTGTAGATGGCACTCTCATTCTCCCTGTCTCATCAGCTTGTAACCTTGGGGTCATCTTCGACTCCTCTCTCTCCTTCTCTGCTCACATTCAGCAGATTGCCAAAACCTGTCGTTTCTTTCTCTATAACATCAAAAAAATCCGTCCCTTCCTCTCTGAGCACTCTACCAGAACCCTTATCCACACTCTATCACCTCTCGCCTAGATTATTGCAACCTGCTTCTCACCGGCCTCCCACTTAGCCATCTCTATCCTCTTCAATCAGTCCAAAACTCTGCTGTGCGACTCATTTTCCGCCAAAGTCGCTATGCTCACATTAGCCCTCTCAAGTCACTTCACTGGCTCCCTATCCATTTCCGCATTCAATTCAAACTTCTCTTACTGACCTATAAGTGCATTCACTCTACCGCTCCCCAGTACCTCTCTACTCTTCTCTCCCTACGCCCCCCCCTTGGGTACTCCGTTCCGTGGATAAATCTCTCTCGCCTGTCCCCTTCTCCGTTACTGCTAATTCCAGACTCTGTTCCTTTTATCTCGCTGCACCTCATGCCTGGAATAGACTTCCTGAGCTTGTATGTCTAGCCCCATCTTTGGCTGTCTTCAAATCCAGGCTAAAAGCCCACCTCTAACGCTGCTTTTGACTCCTAACCACTACTCACTTGCCCTGTACCCTTTTATCCCCACCTCTTTAATTCCCTTACCTCTTAGTTGTTCTGTCTGTCTGTCCTATTTAGATTGTGAGCTCTTTGAGCAGAGACTGTCTTTTCATGTATGGTATACAGCGCCGCGTATGCCTTGTAGCTCTATAGCAGTGATAAGTAGTAGTAGTAGTAAAATGTCTTAAGTCTGTCCAGTTTTGGAGTGAGTCTGGGTGACTGTTTCATAGTGGCACATAAGAGCCTATGTTGCCTTTAATAAAAATAAGCACCATTACATTTTCAGGTAGGTGTCCCGTTACAAAATATTACCCCCTTTGGGGTCAGTGTAGGGAGCTGTGAAGAGATGTGTAAAAAATAAATCTTTTGTCTATGTTGGAATTTAACTGGCATTTATATACCACTTTGTTCCAGCAGTGTTCAAGGGTTGAACACTTCTAAAGTAGACCTCAAATACCGAGCCATAGCTTCCTTCTGGAGTTTGTAAGATGTAATATGTGTAGGCAACCTAACCAATATCATGGGAGATTTCTGCATCTTTCTTCCACATTTGCTGGGTCTGACTGCATTTCTTGGGACTGACCTCTGATCAATGTTCTGGTGTTTACCACCATTTCCTTGCATCCAGCTTTTTGTCCATTGAATGGGAATATTTCCTGTATGGTGCCTTTATCCTCAATGCTAGCACTGCCCTCCTTGGGCAATAATTAAACCCAGTATTTCACTCCTCTTGGAGAGTTTCTATCTTCCCTGGTACTTAATTTTTGTATTTGGAGCAGGAAAATTGATACACTGGATAGGTTTTATCTGCTGTTACATTAAAATAGCAGCACTCATCAGTTCCACTGCTTCCAGGTTCCAGATAGTTTCCCTGATAAGGATCTTCTCTGGGCAGCAGCTTCATTCCATTATCCTATTTCAGAGGACCAGAATCAGGTCTCCTTGATACCTAATCCCTTCTCTAGGGCACTGTGTACCTTGAGGTACAGCTGAAAACCACACTAGCAACCCCTGTTTTTTATCTCCTTTCCCATAGCCCCTTACTCAGGGAGCCAAGGCTCACATGGGCTCCAGAGTAGGGCAGCCACCTACTTGCTTTGGACCCCTCTGGAAGAGGAAGGCAAGGGTCCTCCCTGAGCTGTTTTATACATCCTTCCAAAAGTTAAAAGATTCAATTCTATTAAGCTTTCCTGGAATTGACCACCCCCTACTCAGATTTGATTGGCACTTTCTGGGACAGGGGTCCAGAATGTTCTGCCTGCAAATACATAGGAAAACATAGCTTGGCAGCCTGCTCCATATACATTCCTGCAGTTGAGTGCTTTATTGTTTTTTTTTTTTTCACATCCATAGCACCTCATCCTCCCGTTTTTATCCATTCCCTTCAAAGCATGAAAATATTGTGGTTCTTCACATAAACACTAGCAAAAAGGAGTGAGGAAACAAAAGGAGGATGCCAAAGCTGAGTGATAGAAATCCTGTTTAATTTTTTCCAAATTGCTATAGGTGTTAAAAAAAAACAAAAAAAAAAAACAAAGGACTTGACATGGCTGTGTTTCGGCAAGCGTGCCTTTGTCAGGAGTCCTAGTGATGTAAAAATGCAATGAACGAAATAGTGATACAGCATCAGTTAAAAGCAGTACAAAGATTTCTGTCATCACACAGCTTTGGCTTCCTTATTTTGTTTCCTCCCTCTTTTTTTGCTGGTGTTTATGTATTTGTGAGGACTGGAGTTCCTCCTTTTGCTTTTTTTTTTTGTGGGTTCTTCATGCTCACACAAAAGGAAAACATGTCCTTACCAATACTGGCTGCAGAAGAATAGAGTTAACGTTTTACTCCTCTCCAGAACACACATTTAATATCTGGACTTTAAACACTGCACTTTGTCCAATTAACAATTACCATTAGCTTTAGATCTACACAACGATGTCTTCACATAAGCAAACTGCACAAGAACTCATGCAAACTTTCTGCAGAGAGTGGCCTTAATAGCACAGGAGAATGTGCATAAGGACTAACCTTTTACACTCTTAAAATCAGCCTGTCTACACATTGACAGGGAACTACTCAGAGTGGAGGAACACTCAATCCCTAGGAGCGTGGTCAGAGAAAGTCCAGAGAGTAAGGTGGTCTGGCTCTTCCAAAAAAAAAAAAAAAAAAACTAAGGGAGATGATTGCTCAATGACATGGTCTTTACTGAAGGTTCTAAAACAACTCAAACGACTCAACACAGCTGTTGTGTTTCAGCACCACTTCTGCTGTCAGATGTTGTATGCGTTCACTAAACTGAGAATAAACCTTATTTGTTTTGGCTGAATTTGACCTTGGAATTACCATTGTACAACCTGTATCATAAGACTCCTGAGGCACCTTAGCACCAAAACTCAGCGGCTGTGTCAAGTTGTTTGAGTTGTTTTATGACCTTCAATAAAGACCATATCATTGAGCAAGCATTTCCCTTAGTTTTCTTTGAAGAGCCAGCCCAGACTACTCTCTGGACTTCCTTTAAACATTGACAGGACCTACAAGAAGTTCCACCCTCAAGAGTTTAGTGCAGTTCAGTTCACACAGCTGTGTCCAGTTGTTTTGAGTTGTTTTATGACCTTCAATAAAGACCATATCGTTGAGCAAGCGTCTCCCTTGGTTTTCTTTGGAAGACCCAGCTCACCCTACTCTGACTGTCTCTAAACATTGACATGACCCGGAGCTGGGGAATTTCCTAAGAAGTTTCAGCCTCAAGTGTTTAGTGCAGTTCAGTTCATCCCAGAAAGAAAGAGTAGAAATGCAGCCATGTGGGCTCTGGATGAAATAGGGAGAAAGTTTATAGAACAAGGATAAAAGTTAGGATTAAGAAACTTACAGTTGAGTAAAGATAGTGCTGAGAAAACTTTGCAGTGATTAGTTTTGCTAATGGTACTAGTTTAAAAGCTAAATTTCTTTTGGACTCTGGTAATCAATAGAAATAAAACAAATTAAAACATGGAAAAGAAAATATGATGATACCTTTTTTATTGGACATAACTTAATACATTTCTTGATTAGCTTTCGAAGGTTGCCCTTCTTCGTCAGATTGAAGTAAGCAAATGTTGGTAGATGACAGTATATATAAGTGAAACATCAAAGCATTCCAGTGATAGTCTAACAGGATGGGGGTTGATAGGTGAGAGGCAGGAAGAGTCAGGTGGATGAGGGACAGGGAGATATGCATGGTGACAGGAGGGTGAGTACAATTTTATGGTTTATAATGGGACTACAAAACCCGGATCTTTGTTAAGTCCTGTCTGGTGGGTGTCAAAATATTTAATCATTCTGACTTCAAAGGTCTTACGTTCCTGTATTGTTTTAAAGTTTTCTTTCAGGATTCTCTCCATGAAATCACAGGTACAGTGTTCTGGTTTTGTAAAGTGCTGCCCCCACAGGCGTGACATCTTTATTGGTACTAGTATTTTTCATATGGTGTCCATGTAAATTAAATCTCTTCTTTAGCATCTGACTTGTTTCGCCAATGTAGCAGCCTTTGTTGCATTTTTTACACTGAATGCACGTGAAAGATTCCTTAATGTTGAATATTTTTCCTTTGTGAATGACGTGGGGTCCTGTGAAATGTTTTGGCATAGTTTGCAGCTGGATATATTGCAAGGATGTGTGCCATTCTTTTCTTTTTGAGTCTGTGTTGGGAGCTTACTTCTAATTAGCTTGTATTTTAAGTTTGGTGGCTGTCAGAAGGCCAGCACTGGTGGGGATGGGAATATCTCTTTCAGTAATTCATCCTCCTGGAGTAGAGGCTGCAGATCTTTTATGGTTTTCTTAATTTTTCCAGCTCTGGGTTGTATATCACTATAAGGGGGATTCTGTCTGTGGCTTTTTTTTTTTGTTTGTACTGTAGCAGATTTTCCCTGGGTGTTTTGAGGGAGGAGGCAATATTCTTGGAGATTATTTTGGGGTTGTAGCCTTTCTGTTCGAAGGATGCAGTCGCGACTTCAAGGTGTCTGTCTCTGTCCCCTGGGTCAGAACAGATACAGTGGTATCTTGTGGCTTGGCTGTAAATAATAGATCTTTTTGCATGTGAAGGGTGGAAGCTGGAGTTGTTGAGGTAGCTGCATTTGTCTGTGGGTTTCTTGTATATGGATGTTTGTATATATCAATCGCTGATTGAGACTGTGGTGTCCAAAAAATTGACTTTTTCTGGGGAGTAGTCAATTTTGAATCCGATTGTAGGAATTGTAAAATTGTTTCAGAGTTTCTTCCCCCTCAGTCCAAATCATAAAAATGTCATCGATGTACCGGTAAGTATTTTAGAGGTTTGGTCTGGTATGTATTCAGAAATGTCTCTTCCAACTCAGCCATAAAGAGGTTGGCATATTGGGGTGCTGTCCTGGTGCCCATCGCAGTGCCCATTATTTGTAGATAGATATTGTTAAAGCGGAAATAGTTGTGAGTTAAAATTAATTTGATTAGTTTTGTAATGGTTTCTGGTGAGTATTGATGGTCTGGTCCGGTGTGGATGTTTTTAGGAGTTTCTCAGATGCAGCTATGCCAGCCGCATGGGGAATGTTTCTATATAGTGATTCTACATCCATCGTGACCAGAAGGGTACATGGTGGTAATTGCTTGATATTTTCCCCTTGATATTTTGATATCATATCCCCTTTTGGACTCTGCAAACTACAGTCACTAACCATAACACTGAAACCAAGCCACAGACTGTTTGTGTCATCTGTACTTGTAGAGGTGGCATTTAGGAAGCTGTTAAGAGTCGTTTGCAGTAGAATAGGACAGCCTTCAATATTAAGGACATAAGCCATACTGGGACAAACACCACCCCATCAAGCCCAGTATCCCATTTGTAACAGTGACCAATTCCCAAGGATCTGGCAAGATCCCAATAGAGTATAACAGATTTTACACTGCTTATCCTAGAAATATATAGTGGATTTCCCCCGTCAGTCTTGATGACTTATGGACTTTTCTTTTAGGACCTTACCTAAACCTTTTTTTTTTTTTTTTTAAAGCATGCTAAGCTAACTTACCACATTTGCTGGCTATGAATTCCAGAGTTTAATTACACATTAAGTGAAGTAATGTTTTAATTAGTTAACAGTTACTACTTCGTAGCTTCATTGTGTGGCCTCAAGTCCATGTAAATTTGGAAAAAAGTACAAAAAAGTGATTGGTGTCAACCTGTTCCACTGCACGCGGTATTTTACAGTAGAGGACAATGTAAAACTAAAGCAAAATTAACATTAAACAAAAAAGAAAGAAAGTTAACTTACCTCCGTGTTGTTACTGCAAGACCTCAACAGGCTCTGCAAGGGGGGGGGGGGAGGAGAGGAGGAGAAAAATGTTACAGTGCTGCAAATGAGGAAAAATTGATAGCTCAAGGTGATTTTACTTAAGTGCCCAAACATATTTCCCTATCCCCCGAGGGCATAAGATAGAAGATACTAAGGGGGGGGGGGGGTCAAGTGATTTACCCAAGGTCACAGGCATCAGTAGGAGCAATAGGATTTGAACCCTGCTGCTCTAATCACTAGACTACTCCAATGTATTTGATAAGGATTATGTCCAACATACCATTTCACCAAGTCCAGTCCTGGAGTACCCCTTGCCAGTCAGGTTTTCAGGATATCCGCAATGAATATGTATGAAAGACTTGCACATAATGGAGGCAGTGTATGCAAATCAAGTTCATGCATATTCATTGTGGATATCCTGAAAATCTGACTGGCAAGGGGATACTCCAGGACCAGACTGGACTTGGGAAACAGATATACAGTATTGAGTGTAAAGCAGTGGTTCTCAACCTAGTTCTCAACACACATCTTGCCAATCAGGTTTTTCAGGATACTCACAATAAATATGCATGAGAGAGATATTTATGCAATGGAGGCAGTGCATTCATATTTCTCATGCATATTCATTGTGGAAATCCTGAAAGCCTAAATTGGACTAGGTTGAGAATCTCTGGTCTATGGTCTAAAGAATCAAGGACATCTTGCAATTTATGTGCACAGATGTTTTGAGAGAATACCACAGGCATACTGGTCTTTTATAGGTTCCTCCCCACCCCCAGCTCAGAGTACTTCAATGATTCTCAACCCAGTCTTAAGGACACACTCTACTAGATGAGTTTTCAGGATATCCACATTGAATATGCATAAGAGATACTTGCATGCACTGTCTCTATATATAAAACTCATGCATAGCCATTATGGATATCCTAAAAACCCAACTGGCTGTGTATGTCCTGAGGACTGGGTTGAAGATGGCAGCAGGATAAATATAAAACAAAAATCTAAACACTTCTGAAGTTAATGAAACATGCAAATATTCTCCTTGAGAAAGTGTTTTCCCATTTGTTAATCAGTGTCTAAGGTAAAGATGAAGTCAATGGTTTGGTGCCTTGGAAATAACCATTTGACTTCTGTAGACCCTTGTTTAAATTACATAAATGCTAAAATTCCTAAATGAACTCTCACAGTGTTACAAACAGTGGTGTGCTGGTAAATTTTTAACAGGCTCTCTCCGTGGTCCACGTCTGCGCCCCCCCCTCCCCCCCAAATTGCAGAGCTGGCTATACCTGGGGAGAGAGCCGGGGGGGGGGGGGCAATACATTATTCTCTCCAAGAAAAAAAAATTAAACGCTCCCAGGTTCCAATCTAATTCATGTTTAATGTGGGATAAAATGCCATAAATAAGTAAATAAATAGAAACTCTGAACGTTGAGCACCTGATTCTCATAACATGTCTGTTTTAGAAGCCCTTTACCAGGAGAAAAAAAAATTTCTGCACCAACAGGGTTAGGGTGTCCCTATAACCAGCCCTTCCAAATGACACACTATGAAAAGTTATTCCCTTATTATACTTCCTCTGTGTGTGTATGCAGAAGCAGACATGTTTGAAAATTCAACTTTTTAAAAAATATATTTAAAACATTTTTTTTTTTTTTACAGTATCTGGGGATCCACCCCACCTATTCGAGACCTCCTCCCTGCTCCCCCGGTGAAGTTATTCATTTATACTTCCTTTGTACACATCTGTATGCACAAGTCGGCATGTTTGAAAATACTCAAAAACAAAACAAAAAAAAATGTATCCTCCCTACGGTCCCACCCCACCTACTCCAGGCCTCCTCCCTGCTCCCCTGAGCCGCAGGGTCCCAGCACTTACCTAAAGACAGCCTCCCTGGTGGTCTAATGGATTCTTGGGGCCCAGGCAGGAAAGATCTCCAGTCTTTCTGGCCCGCTGCCTGCGCTGACCCTCCGCTGCCGCATCATCTTTAAAATGGCTGCTGAGACTTCCAAGGGTGGCCTCGCGAGAGTGGGATTCTTTCCTGCCCAGGCCCCAAAGAATCCATTAGACCACCAGGGTGGCTGCCTTAAAGGCTTTAGGTACGTGTTGGGACCTGTGGCTCATTGGGGGGAGGGGGGGGGGGGGAAGAGTCATCACAAACTGGCTCGCCCTGCCTCAACAACCGGCTCGCAAGGATGTCAGAAAAATTAGCAACCAGCCATGCCGTTGAAAATTTTCAAAATAGTACATTGAAAAAGCAGAATATATTTCATTCAGCAAGCCAAAAGATTTGGCCAAATTCCTGAAAGAAAAGGTTGACCTTTAATTTAGGGACTAAGGAAAGCCACTGCCTATCCCTGGTGGTATGTAGTATGATCTTGCTACTTTTGGGGATCTGCCTGGCACCTGTGACCTGGGATTGGCCACTGCTGGAACAGGATGCTGTATAGCGCTATACCAAATATTTTACTATTCAACTGAATACAAATAAAAATGATGCAGCTGAACATGAATAACGGTCATTGAGCTTCAACAAATAAAAGCAACATGAAATCAGATCTAGCATAGTACAGTCTCAGATTATTCTTTTTCTAACTTTAAATCACTATTTGGCCAGTTTCAGGGCACTATTCAGGGCCGAACTGAAATCAAAATACAAATATTTGTTACAACCCTACGCTGTGGTATACAGACCACTGGTTATAGAAGGCAACTTCTCAAAATTATTGGGTGTGCTAAACCCAATGGAAATAGTCTCTCCCTAGACAAAAGCAAGGAGTTTCTTTAATACTGGGGGTGCTCAAGCACCCACAGAGCTCGCTCCTGTGCCTCGAGTCTGACCCAGTATGGTAATCATGTTCTTAGAGGCAAATTTTGCATTAGGTTAACCAGTCGAGGACAACACACTTTGAACATAAGAGAAGTCATACTGGGTCAGACCAATGGTCTATCTAGCCCAATATCCTCTTTTCCAAACAGTGGCCAAGCCAGGTCACAAGTACCTGGCAGAAAATCAAATCATGGCAACACTCCACACTACAAATCCCAGGTCAAGCAATTGCTTCCCATGTCTGTCTCAATAGCAGACTATGGACTTTTCTTCCAGGAATTTGTCCAAACGTTTTTTAAACCCAGATACGCTAACCACCGTTTCCCCATCCTCTGGCAAAAAGTTCCAGAGCTTAATTATTGAGTGAAAAAATATTTCCTTCTATTTGTTTTAAAAGTATTTCCATGTAACTATCTCGAGTGTCCTACTGTTTGTACTTTTGGAATGAGTAAAATCGATTTACTTCTGCTTGTTCTACACCACTCATAATTTTGTAGTCCTCAATCATATTTCCCCTAATCTGTCTCTTTTCCAAGCTGAAGAGCCCTAACCTCTTTAGCCTTTCCTCATACGAGAAGAGTTCTATCCCCTTTGATGGCCGCTGAGAGACTGAGCGGGGCCTGAGGCAAAATAGTCATCACTGCCGCTACCCCCCCCCCCCCCCTCCTGCCCAAAGTACCTTGGCTGGCCCTGCCAGCTACAGGCAGCACTGCTCCTTCCTCTGCCCAGTCTTGCCTGCCCCTGCTTTCCTCGGGTTCCACATGCTCACTCTCAAAATTGAGAATGCACGGCCTGAGGGCCCAGCAGCTGCTAGGTAGGCAATGCAAGGGGGGGGGGGCCGGAGCTGGAGTTCTCTCTTCTGATCCTGTCGGGATGTGATCACCCGGGACCCATCAGGAGCAGGAGTGAGAGCCCCGTATGTCGCCCCCCCTGGAGGCTCGGGGAATTCTGCCCCCCCCCCCCCCCCCCCCCCGCTCAGCAGCTATGTCCCCTTTATGATTTTGGTTGCTAGTTAGTCCATAAAATGTGCCACCTGCCTCGAAATATGGAGTTACCACTAATCCAAACAAAGATCTGTGTTGGCTAATTACACCAGTCTGTCAGGAAATTCCCAAGATGTGCTAGAGGAGCTAGAAAAAAATTAAGTGCTTCCCGAATTTGTAAGTTGGTATATTTGAGCAGTTTTACTATTCTATTATCATAGGGTGTCACAGGCTCTTCCTAGCTTAAGTGGATACTTTGACTTCTTGCATTGCTATAGCTGTGTCCTAGAGGTGCTTGACATTTTAATTATGCACTTAACAGCAGATTTAACATCTTTGGACATTTGTATCTCTTCAGTTTTGATCTCAGAGGCATGGCAAGATGCTCAAATAAAAAAAAAGTTACCATTTTGGTTTGCTAACCCTGATTTTGCTTTGAGGTTAAATCCCTTGAACAGCAAAAGGAAGCCATAGGTGGGGGTTGATCCCCAGAACTTAGAAACATCTGATTTAGACCCTTTCCCCACATCAGTCTAGGAGAAACTCCAGATTGAAGTCTGCACATGTCTGTCCATAGGCCTTTGCTGAACTTGGGATACAACAGGTCCTCCCTTGAACATAGAACATAGTCACTCCATCTAGCTTCCTGGCTCTGTAGGGGCTCCTGAGAGGGTGTTTCCCCTTTGAGCATTGAGAGTTTGCACCTACATATGACAGCATGCTTGAGCTAAAGGGTCTTATCTGGGTTGCTGATCATTTGTTGGAACCAGAAAGTTCTCTCCAGAAGTCAGTCAGCGCCACTAAGACTCCAGCTCCACATCTTTACAGTCCCTTCCTCTTGGATCCTATGTTATTCCCAGATAAAGTTCTCATCTCCACCTCCAATGGAGGCTGTTCTGTGGGGCATAGCCCTGCCACTGTTGTGTGCTCTAGAACTAGACCGACCAAGCTTGAACCAAAATCCTATGGCACAGGCCTATTACAGTACGATTGTATTAGACCAAGGACACTGACCAGCTTGGATGAGTCACCAAAAAAAAAAAAAGGGGGGGGGGGGGGGACGTGGTTTACCTTATACCAGTCGCTTTGGAGCAGTGCATCTTATTTTAGGATATAGACAAATGCCATGGAGAACTGCATTATTGGTGCCAATACCATCAATTCCAATTAACCAATCCCTTTCTCCTGTTCATGTTTTGATGACTGATAATGCAGTATATATGGCTGTGCAGAGATACAGTTCCGTTAGAAAGAGGAGAATAGAGATCCATCCCTCTTCCTTCTCCCACTGGCTCCAACTTCCACCTGACTGAACTACCATCTGAAGATGTTCCCAATGACATTTCCATGTACGGGTTGTAAGGTTGTTCTGATCACTTGATCGGGGATAAATAGGTATATTTGCCATGAGTGTGTGAACCAAGAGACACTGTGCTTATCTTCATTAGACAACAGTATTAGCAATAGGAATTTTTAAGAAGCTTTAGGATTTTGCTGCTTACTTGCTAATTAAGCATATTTTATGAACCTCTGATGGTCAAGCTTCATTAGATAGGGGGTGATTAGCCATTCCCTAGACATACAGCCATTATCTAAATATCCCCTCCAGATCCATCACCCTTTCAGTAACAATTATTTCTGTAGAACAAGCCGTTAAGCCCATTAAAACGGGCAAAAGAAGCACAGTCAAGAAAGTGGTCGGAGCCCCGCCAGGTGCAGTTGAGCACCCGCCCAGGAAAGTTTGCAGAGGGAAGCGCCGGCTCCCAGCCCAGCCTGCGGTCACAGCAGCAGCTGATCGGACCTGTCGGACTGTGCCTTGGAGCCGCTGTCTGACGTTCCCCGCCCCATGCTCGCCGGTCACCCGCAGCTGTGTTCCACTTCCTGCCTCTAAGAACGTCAGGAGAGGTGTGACGTGCCTTGCATGTGCAGCACGTCGGTCACTCTTCATTTATATAGTAGGATATGAGCCTACCCACCTTTCACCTTCATCTTATGACCTCTGTTTTAGGAGTTTCCTTTCAACTGAAGTAGAGGAGTGTGGTAGCCGTGTTAGTCCACTCTTAAGGTTATCAATAGAAATCAAACAAAATAAAACATGGAAAAGAAAATAAGATGATACCTTTTTTATTGGACATAACTTAATACATTTCTTGATTAGCTTTCGAAGGTTGCCCTTCTTCGTCAGATCGGAAATAAGCAAATGTGCTAGCTGACAGTGTATATAAGTGAAAACATTCAAGCATTACTATGACAGTCTGACATCCTCCCACCCTGTCAGACTGTCATAGTAATGCTTGAATGTTTTCACTTATATACACTGTCAGCTAGCACATTTGCTTATTTCCGATCTGACGAAGAAGGGCAACCTTGGAAAGCTAATCAAGAAATGTATTAAGTTATGTCCAATAAAAAAGGTATCATCTTATTTCCTTTCAACTGAAGAGAGTCTCCCCGCCTCCTGTGCATTTAAGGGTCTAAATCTCTCCTTGGTGCTTTTCTTCCCAGGTATAGGAAGCAGCCCCCTTGTTGGCTGGGGCAGAGGGTTATTCCAGAGAATATTTGCACTCCTAACTTAAGTAACTTGGGGCACACAGATCATAAATGGGTTCCCCTCTAGTGAACTGCTACCCTTGTGGATGAACATTAATAGCACTAAAGAAAGCAGGAATAAAAGGAATACAGGGGCTCATTTTCAAAGCACTTAGACTTACAAAGTTCCATAGGTTACTATTGAACTTGGACGTGGAGGTGTATTTTCAAAGCACTTAGACTTACAATTTGTCTTTATCTTAAAGACTCCTTTTAATGGGCACTCAATTCACTACTGAAGTACAAAAGTATGTTACATAAAAATACAAATTGTCCCTAAAATCAATGCAAATTGGCTCAAGTATCACTTCAGCAGAAAAAAAGGTTCTGTCCTTTGAGTCATTTCCAGCACGTCAATCTCCTACATTATGCTTTGAGTATTGTCACTTCACTTGTGTTGCTCTGTAGCCCTCTCCTCCTGAACTTAGTGTATGTTAATCTCTTATCTTAAGTTTGTGCTCTTATCCCTTGATGGTGGTGTACATATACATATGCCTTGTGTTCTGTGTTTGCTGAGCGTTTAAGTTTTTTAACACTTAAACACGTTAAGGATAAGTCCCTGGGTGGGTTATTACAGTAGTAGGCATTCTCCAGCTTCACTTCAAGTCCCTTCCCTGCTTTGGGCTCAGAGATCAGCTCCATATTGTGTTCTGATGTTCAGGATCCAATTTCCCTGTGAGTAGACCATCCTTAGGGCACCTTCAGAGGGGCAGCTTGAGTCAGGCTGACACCCTCCCTACCCAAACAGTTCACTTAATGAGAACAAATTTCCTTTGCTCCAGAGGACAGCCAAGTGTAAAGCTGGCAGGCCCTTACTTTATTCCTTCCTCTCCCTTCCCTTAGAGCAGGGAACTAGGGCTCTGCTGGGACCCTGGGTGGGCTTCCCTATGAGTGGAGTAGTCGCATAATGGTTAGAGCAGCAGGCTGTGAACTAGGGGACCACTGTGGTTCTTTATATTGAGGCAATCGAAGTTTAAATGACTTGCCAAGGTATAGACAGGCTGTGAGCCCTCAAGGGATAGAAAAATGCCTACTGTACCCAACTGCTTCAATAGCTTCAGGCAAAATATAAGAAACTAAAACACTGTTCCTCTACATGCTCCTTGTTGAATACTCTAAGGGAGGAAGACCTGGCTCAGCTCCTCCCTGGCACTGAGGTTTATATTTCCTTCAAAAAAGTTCAAGTTGATACTGTTGGGCCATTTCAGGTTTAATTGGCACCTTGAAAGTTCCTCCTGCAACTGCATAGGAAGGTACATTTGTAGTCCTGCTACACATAAAGCATATGGAAAGACTTGAATCTTTGTATGATGAAAACCATTGACCATTTTAGTAACTGCCCTCTAGACCAATTATGTTTAAATTTGAAGGTGCAGTGTACTCCAAGTAAAGTCTCCAATCGTTTTAACAAGTCTATAGGAGACACTAACAGTGACCTAAGGAAGTTTAAAAATCTGAGATTGATCCAGCAAAGATAAATTACTCCAGGAGGAGTACACTTAAACCTATGCCATAAAGTTCTTCAGTTCCATCAACTGTCTTAAGAGGACCTAATCTGGAGGTTTGACTTGTGTCCGAGTCTGGTATGCAAGTTGGGAAGTTCTGAGGTTTGTGACTGATAAAAGGCTCTCAAGATAGTAAAGATAGTAAAGATAACCTACCTCCTACCTTTACTTTCTAGAGATTTGTCTGAAGTAGTTGGTAACCAGCAAGGTCCTATTTGGAAACCTTGAACTTTAGCGTTCTTGAGCCAATAATTGGAAGTCAGCTCTTGGTTACCCTTTGGTGCTGGAGCCTGACCACAATATTGTTCTTAGACTGCTTCAGACACTTGATCAAGTTCTGTGGTTCTACTAGTTGCATGTTCCCTGATATTTCTCACTTGACCCAAAGCCAGGAGAAGGAATTTCCTGGCATTACAGCTGAGGGTTCTGTCCCTGGATGAGGAAATTTCAAAATGAAAGACTCATTGTTTGATTCCTTATTAGGCAGCCAACTCTGGAATGCCCTCCCTAGACCCATCCGATCAATCAGTGATTATCTACTCTTCCGGAAATCACTAAAACCCCATTTGTTCAAGCCTTTCCAAATGACCCAAACTAACTCTATGAACCCATCTGCCCAACACATATTCAGAAAACAACAACAATGACCCAGATTATATCTCCCACCAAGTTTCCCTATACCTATCCCATGTCCTATCCCGCCTCCTCCACCCCTCCTCCAATGCTCACCTACCCTTTTGCTCATGCCTCTCCTACTCCCTTCACCTTTCCCCATCTCTACCTACCTATCTTTTTTATTCTGCTATAATTAACTCATTCTTTTCTACCAATACTATGAAATCCATATTATGTAAGCCGCATTGAGCCTGACTTGAGTGGGAAAGCACGGGGTACAAATATAATAATAATAATTGTCAAATATGGTGGTAAAGATTTTCTTGGAACCCACTCAGTTTGTAGATTTTTGGAATACTAGGGAAAATCCTATTACACTATGTTGAGCTTTCTAGCTTTAACCAGCTGTCTTCCCCCCCCCCCCCCCCCCCAATTATTGTGGGCTAAATTTTTATGGAGCAAATTTTTCTTCAGTTTCCTTGGATATTTATCTATATTTGTTTCATTCAAGTGTAATATATGAAATGTTCAATTAATAAAAACATTATGAAACAAATGAGGTTTCAAGACCTATGCAAAGGAACTACCATTTCCTGGCCATTTTTCTCCCTATGCATCTACACATCCTTCTGGTTTTTGCCACTGCCTTTTCCTCCTATGGCTGTCAAGATTAGATACAATTGCCTTCATCCTGCTTTTGTACACAGAAATACTTCCCTCCTATTAAAGCATTATGAAAAAAATGACCCAAGTTTGTATTGGAGGCAATGACGGTTTAAATGACTTGCCCAAGGCCATACGTAGTGGCATTTGAACCCCAACTTCCCTGTTTTTATCAGCCCAGTGCTTGAACCACTAGGCTAGTCCACTCAGAGTAGCTTGAAAAGGAATAGCGAGGTAAACTTACTTCTGCAGGCTGATTTAGCTGTATCTGATGGCTTGGTAGTTAAATTATTCTCTTGCCATTTTGTGGGAAATTGCATTTTATAGCATAGATCATCTGGGGGGGGGGGGGGGAGAATTTAGTCCTTAGTCCTTTTCTTTCTAACCTTTGAGGGCTAGAAGTAGAGAAAAAAAAAGTTTTGCCTTTTTGCAGATGAAGATTTGCAAGAGTTGAGAGCATGAGAAGTGACCTACAAGAAGCTTAGAAACTATGAGCTAATACTTGGCAGTTAAACTCTAATCTAAAGAAATGCAGAGTGATGCATTTTGGGTGCAGAAATCCTAGTTGTTGTATGATAGGACCACAGCCTGATGTGAACAGACCATGAGAGAGACTTTTTTGGTGCGACAGCATGAGAATCTCAATATGGTAAGGTGGTGGCTATGGCCAAAGCCAGGAGGTGCTAGACTGCACCAAGAAGCATAACCAGAAGGGAGCATTTCCTATGGTAGCTGTGTTAGGAAAAAAGGTAAGATGTGTTATTTTTATTACCTTCTAAAAAGTGAACTATTTATTGTCTGGCCCTAACATGAAAGCTATATGGTGACCATTCACTGTTCCACATAGGAAGCATTTCAGACCAGGTGGCATGAGGACTACTAATGGGACAATACCAGGGCACAAACTGCCATTAACATTTCACCATCTGTCTCTTCATCCTGCTCAGGTGGACGTGTAGTATCCCCCCCTCCCCCACACACACATACAAGCTACACCTTTCCCTTTCACATACGGAAATAATCCAGAGTACAATTGAATACTTTGCAAAATGTATTCCACTTGCTATGCCTTAACAGCACTACCACAGCACCAGCTTTATCTTACCTACTATTTTGGCAGAGCTTGTGCGCTGGATTAGTTCTCATTTCACTAGTCCGAGATGCCTATTATGTTACTATATTTAGTACCATACCTCTTTTAGGCTTTGCATTTGTCTAGAGAACTGTCACAGAACACAGCAGCCCCCTGGGGCCAGCCCTGTGGCCACTGGTCTGTCCTCAGCACTGTTCAGGCCCACCCATCGGCACTCTATACAGATACCCTCCTCCCATTGACTGGGTCCCGCTTGCCTCTAGCTAGTCTCCGACTCAAGTTATTCCCCGCTGATTTCTAGAACACTGGGGCCACACTCCCAGGGGTCCCACAGTTCCTAGAAAGCACTCACAGACCCAAAACACAAGCCACCAGGATTCTTAGTCAGTTCAAGGCATCAGAACTCATAAACCCATTGATTTATTATCACAGAAATAGAACATTGGATGATATAAAAACATGTGGAAAAACAAAAACAGATAACTGAATAAGGATCAATATTAAAACTATCTAAACACTGTCACTACCTGGATAGCAGCTGGGGAGTTTCAGGAAAATAAATGCTCACAGTTCTTGAACTGGGCCTCAGTGCAGAAATGTTTACCCTCTGCACTCGGCAGTGTTGCTAGCTTTAAAACATTTTTCCCGCCCAAAACCAAACCCCGCCTCTGACGTCATTAACCCCACGTTTATAAAGCTCATCTATTTCTTTAAGCTCCTCCCCCAAAATAAGAACAGCTTTTACTTTTAAAGCATAGTACGTAGAGAAGGGCAACCTTCGAAAGCTAATCAAGAAATGTATTAAGTTATGTCCAATAAAAAAAGGTATCATATTTTCTTTTTCATGTTTTATTTTGTTTGATTTCTATTGATAACCTTAAAGCATAATACCAACTTACCCTACCTTTTATTAATTGTCACGAGACTATGATCCTTCCGGATCTTTTATAAGCTCCGCAACCTTACCACTCCCGCTCCAGAGCGCGTGCGGCCCAACACGTGATACCACTTACTTTCACCCGCGCCATAAAATAGACACGGAGAAAAGGGAGGGAGAAAGAAAATGAGGCGGCGGTCCCTATTCCCCAAGAGAGGGCCCCCCCAGGCTCTCCCCTCCCCTCCCCCGTACAGCATGGGCTGGTTCGTGCCATGGCTCAGGGCTGCCCTGTTTCGCAGCGGGCCTGTCCCAGCGCCCTCGCAGCCCGCAGTTGCTCCGCCTCAGCCCGTAGCGCCACCGCGGGTCCGACCTCCACTGCCGCCACCGCCGCCCTACTGGTTCCGGTTCATCTTGATAATGTCATCCAGGGACATGTCCATCTTGTCGCCCACATGGTAATGGCGACAACGCACGAGCTCTCTTCTCGCTCCCAAAGGGCCGGCCTGCTGCTGCCCTGGCCCCGCCTCCGACCGACGTCATTAGCGGGCGCAGCTGGTGCACCTAGTCACAGCTTCTGTCTCGGGGGGGGGGGGGGGACGGGACTCTGCGGATCTTCTATTGGACCGTCACCAAATTGGACCAATAGAGGCCCCGCGGAGGCGGGCTACAGGCTGAAGAGGGGAGGTAATCAGCAGGAAATGCTGTTCTCTTCTGGGCTTCCAAATCGGAATCATAAAAAAACCCATTACCCCGCCCGCGGGAAAGAAAGCGCCCAAACCCGCACAGCTGTCAGGAAAATGCCGCCCAATTTCCCTCAGCCGTCAAAAATTGCCCGCAGCCGGTCACGGGAAGCCGCCCAATTATGCGGGAAACCCACAGCCCTGGCAACACTGGCACTCTGAGACTGGGGAAAATCCTGGCTAGATTTGAACTCCAGGGCCAATCAGAGCCCAGAGCACAATGGCACCACAGGTTGCCTTCCCACAGGGCTTAAACTGAAAACAGTCTTTTCTGCAACAGCTTTAAAACAGAAAAAAACCCACACCTGTTGGCCAAACAAGAGAAATACACTGCATGAAGAGATTAATACAGTTCATAGGCTTGAAACCTCCGTTTTGCCACAATAACTTTTTGACTAGAGGTTAGTTAATCTGAAGAGCAGACAGAACTAAATGTTTTAACCGTACTCCTGAGTTACCTCAGGTTAAATTATTCCTATGAGAAAATCTTCTAAAGATATCTCACTGAACTATGCTGTACCGAGCCACTGTTTTCTCCTTAGTTCTAGTTTTAAGCAAGGTTTTTGTTTTTTAAATAGAGGCATTGGCCGGGTTCCACTGGTTTAAGGTGGGGTCGATCCTATTAGGAACTGGGGAACATTTTTGCAAGGCAACACCTGTTCGAAATTCTTCTCTATCCCTCCTCTGCACAGTTAGGTTTCTAGTTCATCCAGTAATGGCATGTTTAGTTTTAGGCTCCATCATGAAAAACTTAAGGAATGCAATTTCAGACTGTCACACGAAGGGGGTCTTTTACTAAAGCTTAGCTTGAGTTATCTGCAGCAGGGCCCATTTTTTTCCTATGGGCCCTGCTGCAGATTACTCGATCTAAGCTTTAGTAAGAAACTCCTAAAGTAGGATAAAATACTTGTGACTAAGTAGCTTGATAAGATTTCTAATACCATACAAGACTGTGCTGTTTCTTCTCCAGCTGTTTGCGAGCCAGACGGAATCTGAGCACTGTTTTGATCTATCAAGATATTGGAACTGGGAAAAGCAGAAAAGGGCAGCTAAGTTAAATAAAGGAACAGAATATTGATTTATATGTGAGGCAGATTAAAGCATCTAGGGAAGTTTACCCTGGATAGAAGACAGCTAAGAGGTGAAAGGAAAAAGTCATTGTGACATCAATTTTTATATCTGATAACATATACAGAAGCAATTAAAAGGGAAACATGGTTATTGTTAAGAGCTATTTAATTGGCAGTATGAATAATTTACCACCAAAACTGCCTGTGGAAGTTGCCCAAACTCAATGGCCATGTGCAAGGGGAAAGGAGATTTCACAAATATAAATGGAGGTAGCTGAGGCTGTCAGATAGACAAAAGAGAAAGAACCGAGAGACAGCTGCAATCTGAACAGAAAAGCACTGAAGTAGAACGAGCACCACTTATCAAAACAAGCTGGGCATGATGAAAAGCTATTAAAATTGATCATTCAAAAACATTTAAGTGGATGGATCTTTTTAGAAAAATTGTGTCACTGCCCTGACTAAAGTTGGTTATCCAGAGATTTAATTTGAGCATAGGATTAGAAACATAGAAACATGACAATAGATAAGGGCCAAATGGCCCATCCAGTCTGCTCATCCTCAGCAATCACTAACTCTTCCTTTAAGGGATCCCATATACCTGTCCCATGCTTTCATAAATTCTGACAGTCCTCGTCTGCAAAGGGAGGCCATTCTATGCACCCACCACCCTTTCCATGAAAGAGTATTTTCTTAGATTTCTCCTAAGCCTATTTCCTCTTAACTTCATCATATGCTCCCTCATTCCAGAGTTTTCCTTCATTTGAAAAAAGGCTTGCCTCCTGTATATTGAAGCCACTGAGTTATTTAAACCTCTATCATATCCCCTCTCTTCCAGCGTATACATGTTGAGATTCCTAAGCCTGTCCCTATATGACCGCTTACTAATTTTGTAGCAGCCCTCTGTACCGACTCCATCCTGTTTATATCTTTCCGTAGGACCAGTCTCCAGAATTGCACGCCGTACTCTAAATGGGGCCTCACCAGATACTTATGCAAGGGCACTATTACTATAAGCATATTGTAGGCATGTATAAGGTTAACGCACGTTAAAAATGCTAAGGTGCCTATAACGCTGCTTAGTAAACAGGGCACACAGTTTGGCAGCCACTAATTTGGTCAGGATCATTACCTTCTAGATTTAGAACTTCCAAGATCACCAAATAAATTAAACAAATTGTAGAAATTTGGGTAGACAAAATAAAGACCAATTTTGGAGCAGAGTGGAGGATAAGTTAAACCAGGGGCGTATCTGCGTGGGGCCACGGGGGCCTGGGCCCCCGAAGATTTCACCCTGGACCCCCCTCCCGCCATCAACCCTCCCCCGCCGGGGTCCACTTCCTCCTGCCGCTGCCTTTAAAAATATTATTTCAGCTGGCGGGGGACCTCAACCCCCGCCAGCCAAGCCGAGGTCTTTTAAGTTCTTCTTCGTCCTCCGTGCTGTTCAAAGCTGCTGAATCCAGTTCGGAGTCTGACGTCGCTGCATGTTGTACGTGCAGAACGTCAGACTCACAGACTCTGTTTCTGTGAGTCTGACGTCCTGCATGTACAACATGCAGCGACGTCAGAATCCGAAACTGGATTCAGCAGCTTTGAACAGCATGGAGGACGAAGAAGAACTTGAAAGACCTCAGCAAGGCTGGCGGGGGTTGGGGTCCCCCACCAGCTGAAGGAATATTTTTAAAGGCAGCGGCAGGAGGAAACGGACCTTGGCTGGCGGGGGTTGGGGTCCCCTGCCAGCAAAGGTAGGTGACGACGACGGTGGGGGGGGGGGGGGGTCGGCAGTAGTGGCCGCGGGGGTCATTAATGGTGGCGACGGCAGGGGGAGGGGGCTATAATGTGCCCCCTCACTCTGGCTCCCCCTACTGCCGAAGTTCAGATACGCCTCTGAGTTAAATATTAATTAATTCAACATAGATGATTCAAAATTAGGATACAACATTAAATACCTTAGCTCCTCTGACAATGACAAACAAAATTAAATACCATGGAGAATTTTTCCTCAGATTATTGATGCTTTAAAAAAATGCAGAACGCTAGAAAAAAAAGAACCTTGGAAAGAAGAAAGATTCTAACATGTTGTCAACTGAAGAAATACTATAAATTGAAGACAAATAGGAATAATTCTGGACTCAAAAACTTTAGCTTTGTAGTTCAAAATTAATGACCTTGTGAAGAAAACATTTAAGCTCAGACTACTTTAGGGTTCTTGTTCAAGAACTATTACTATCCCAATTTGATCAACTCTTACCAGCGCATCTGTTGAGTTAGAATCTAAACTTCAATTGTTGCAGAGCACAGCAGCCAGACTAATTTATGGCCTTGGAAATCTGAAGCTGCTTCTCCTTTGAAGGATTTGCACTGGCTCCCCATAAAGTTCCAAATAGCATTTAAAATGGCTCATTTGTTTATAAAGCACTACATAGCATTTGCTCTTAGAGAGAGAAAAAATAAAATAAAATAAAATAAAATAAGCTATCAAATGAAGGGCTTCTTTTACAAAGCCCGGTTAGAGATTCCCGCGCAGTAAATGAGGAAGCCCATAGGAATTAAATGGGCTTCCTCTCACTTTGCCGCAACGAGAATCGGCAGTGCGGCTTTGTAAGAGGCCCTAAAGGTTCACACAACTATTTTTTTTTTAATTTGAAATCCCAACAGTAAAAAAAAAAAAATTTGAGACAAATCAATGTTAGACAATTCTTTGTTTTCAGAGCATTAAAATATGGGATGAAACTGTTACAAGATGTATTCCTTCTCACATTTTATTCTATAAGATCCAATTTTAGAAAACAAATATCCTAAAGTTTTCTGTACAATTTGTTGTAATCTCTCCATCTCCATAGAGGACACAATGTCATCTGCCTTGAATTCAATTGGAAAAGGCAGATATAAGTTGCCGAATAGAATAAGCAAAAGTTCCCCCCTCCTCCGAGAACAGCTTTTGCTTCCAGGTAAGCTTACGCATCCAATTTTAAAAGAAACCATTAATGTATATTAAAAGTAGATATAGAAATGCATTAAAGGTAAAATGTTGAGTAGTGTGTAAATATTTATATGTGTAGCTAGTCTTCCAGTGGTGGGGCCAACAGTGAAACCCGAGGTGGGTAGAGTTTAGATATCTGGCCAAACATTCTCTTCCACTACTCTTTCCATGCACACAAAAATAAAGAGCCCTTAATGGGTAACACAGTACCATAGTAAATGACGGCAGATAAAGACCTGTATGGTCCATCCAGTCTGCCCAACAAGATACATGGTATGTGATACTTTATATGTATACCCGAGTTTGATTTGTCCTTGCCTTTTTCAGGGCACAGACCATAGAAGTCTGCCCAGTACCGTTCTTGTACTAAGTTCTGAAGCTAACATCGAAGCCCCTTAAAATTTACACTCCAGCCCATCCCTATCTATTCAGTCACGATCAGGCATGGGCATAGTTTGACTGTTTCATTTGGGGGGGGGGGCAAAGGATGGGGCGCAGTATATTAGCATATTCATTTGCATATATATATTCAAATGAATACGCTAATATGGAGGAAGGAAAGAAGGGAAAAAGAGCTGGCTTTTTTTGGGAATAACCATAATGAATATGTATGAGATATCAAGCCAGCTCTTTCTCCCTTCCTTCTTTCCTCCTTACCCAGCACTCCCTCTTCAAACACACAATCTCTCCACTGCAAAACGCTATACACAAACTTGTGCAAAAACACACTCATATCTTTACTAAACCATAACAGCACTAATTCCAAGGACAGGATGAGCTACAATCTTGTGCGTGAAAAGGCAGAACTGTAATTACACCAGGCTGTAAAACACCAATACACTACCTCGTGAAAAAAAAGCAAAACAAACAGGGCTGCAAATACTACACCTTGATCACACATGAAAAACACATGACAACAGACATGACAAGGAACTAGAAAGCTAAAAATATGAAGGCAAAATACTGAACTGGAAAGTTAACTCAAGAAGTCAGACTCAGCATGCAGCAATACAAGAAAAATTGAAACTTACATGCAAAATATCACAGATGCACATTTCAAGAAGCTGACATATTCCAATTAATAAATTCTGAATAAAATACTTTTTTCTACTTTTGTTGTCTGATCATTTAGTGTTTCTATTCGCTTTGGTCCCAGTGTCTTCTGTTTTATGCAGTGTCTTCTTTCCATTTGATATTTTTCTCTTATCATGTCCACCATTCTCCTGTGTCTTTATGCGTCTTGTCTACCATCTGTAGCCCTGTCCCTATCCTTCCTCGAGTTTCAGTATCTGCCCTCAACGTGTTCCAAACCAGCCCTTAAACTCAGCAGTTTTCCCTCCATCCATATCCAGCATTTCTCCTCACTCCCCTCCATCCATGTGCATCTACTTCCTCTGTCTTCCCTCTCCTCCATCCATGTCCAGCATTTCTCCTCTCTCCCTTCCCCTCCATCCATGTGCATCTCCTTCCTTTGTCTTTCCTTCCCTCCATCCTTGTCCAACATTTCTCCTCTCTTCCCTGCCCTCCACTCCATCCATGTCCAGCATTTCTCCTCTCTTCCCACCCCTCCATCCATGTGCACCCTAACTTCTCTCCCCTCCCTCCCTCCATCCATCCATCCATTCGTCCAGCAACTCTCCATTCTCCCCTGCCCTCTCCTCCATCCACCCATATCCATCAAATGTCCTCTGTCCCCTGCCCCCTCCATTCATCCATCCATGTTCAGCAATTCTCCTCTCTCCCCTGACCTCCCCTCCATCTGTGTCCAGCAACTCTCCATTCTCCCCTGCCCTCTCCTCCATCCATCCAGGAACTTCTAACCAGAGCTGAGAAGAATATCACACAACGCCACATAGTGATCGTAAACAGGGTACAGTTACATACAAGCTCTGGAGGTCTCTGACCAAGACCTTGACAACCTAGATGGGGTGGGGGTGCTAAAATGGAAGTAACTGAATGTAGGCTCGAAGCAACAGAACTTTGGTAGAGGCTGGTTCTGATTTATCTAGAAGCCCAAAGAACGTATATTCTCTCTCTTCCCCCCCCCCCCAAAAAAAAAAAAACACACTTGGTATATGTAATCAGGAGTGGCCAATGTTGGAAACAGGTCACTGGGTAAGTTGTACCCTAGGTCTGACCTAGTAGGGCAACTATTACATTCTTATGCGTTTGTGAATCAAGTGTGCAGACTAAATACTACACAGAAATGAGTGAATGAAAGAGTATCGAGAGCACAAGCCTGGGAAATGATGGTGCCACTTTTAAGTTTCAAAGATGCATTGCTTCAATAACTTCTGTATAAGTCTTGTAAATTATTTGTTAAAATAATGAGCAAATGAGTTCTCTCTCACCCCACTACACCCCATCCATCAAAAGGCTCTTACCAACCCGGATTACACAATCTCAAAATGCTTGCTAGAAATGACACTGCCACAATCCCTAAAGGCACCCCTAACCCTGTGCCAGCCATATATGTAAATGCCAGATTGGTCAGGAATAGTCTTAATTCTAAGAGACCTCCTGGAATCAACTGATATAGGTTTCCTGTCCATCTCCGAGACATGGCTTACTGAGGTTGACAGCCCAATCTCACCACACTTATGCTGCCCATCAGGATATAACTTACTCCAACATACAGAAAGGGTAAAAGAAGGGGAAGACTAGCCATACTTGCTAAAAACTTTTTCCAAGCCTCCATCGTGAGTTCGTGGATGCTACCGGAATTAGAAGAATATATGTTTGCTTGCTGTGTTAAGTGAACGGCGACGGCTGCGCGGGGGAGTGGAAATGTCTTCCTTACTTACAGTGGACGAGATAGGCTGGCTCACTTCTATTCCACTCCCGAAGTTGCAGCGACGAACGGGCGGGCAGGCGGCGGTAGTAAAAGCAACAAGGAGGCAGGTTCGACTCAGTCCTTCACTTCGCTGCCCTCTCAGCGTCCTGCCTGCCCGAAAGGAAATGACGTCAGAGGAAGGCGGGACGCAGAGTGCAGGGAAGCGAAGGACGAGTCGTCGAACCTGCCTCTTTGTTGCTTTTACTACCACAGCGCTGCCTGCCCATTCGTCACTGCGACTTCGGGTAAAAGTTGCCGTTCCAGTCGTCGTCATTGGGGGGGGGCAATGCCCCCCCTTGCCCCCTCAGTCTACGCCCATGCGATCAGGGCGTAGACCGTAGAAGTCTGCCCAGCTCTCGTTTTGTTTCCAAATACCGGCGTCAACATCCAATCTCTGCTAAGATTCCACGGAACCATTCCTTCTAAACAGGATTCCTTTGTGTTTATCCCACGCATGTTTGAATTCCATTACCGTTTTCATCTCCACCACCTCCCGCAAGAGGGCATTCCACATATCCACCACCCTCTCCATGAAAAAATACTTCCTGACATTAGTCCTGAGTCTGCCCCCCTTCAACCTCAATTCATGTCCTCTAGTTCTACCGCCTTCCCGTCTCCGGAAAAGGTTTGTTTGCGGATTAATACCTTTCAAATATTTGAACGTCTGTATCATAATCACCCCGTTTCTCCTTTCCTCCAAGGTATACATGTTCAGGTCAGCAAGTCTCTCCTCGTATGGTTTGCAACACAAATCCCATACCATTTTCGTAGCACCGTTTCCAGTCTTTTTACATCTTTAGCAAGATACGGCCTCCAAAACTGAACACAATACTCCAAGTGGGGCCTCACCAATGACTTGTAGAGGGGCATCAACACCTCCTTTCTAGGATTCTCAACTGTCCCAGAGGGGGCAAGCTAAATTGGAAAGTGAGGGAGATAAAAATACCCATTTACCTATGAATTCTGGTGCTTTAAATTGCATGTGCAAATTGAATAAGCCAATTAGCACTGATAATTGGGCCCTATCAGTGCTAATTGGCATTAGAGTCTAAACACGTAACTATGCACAGTTCAAAAAAGGAGGCACAGTGTTATAGAATAAGGGGGGGGGGGGGGGAGATCGGCACCCAATATTAGGTGCAGGGATTTACACCAAGGTTTCATTGGTGTAAATGGTTGCAGTTCCTGGCATTTAGTGCTATTCTAAGAATGACACCTACAGTGGGGGAAATAAGTATTTGATCCCTTGCTGATTTTGTAAGTGTGCCCACTGACAAAGACATGAGCAGCCCATAATTGAAGGGTAGGTTATTGGTAACAGTGAGAGATAGCACATCACAAATTAAATCCGGAAAATCACATTGTGGAAAGTATATGAATTTATTTGCATTCTGCAGAGGGAAATAAGTATTTGATCCCTCTGGCAAACAAGACCTAATACTTGGTGGCAAAACCCTTGTTGGCAAGCACAGCGGTCAGACGTCTTCTGTAGTTGATGATGAGGTTTGCACACATGTCAGGAGGAATTTTGGTCCACTCCTCTTTGCAGATCATCTCTAAATCATTAAGAGTTCTGGGCTGTCGCTTGGCAACTCGCAGCTTCAGCTCCCTCCATAAGTTTTCAATGGGATTAAGGTCTGGTGACTGGCTAGGCCACTCCATGACCCTAATGTGCTTCTTCCTGAGCCACTCCTTTGTTGCCTTGGCTGTATGTTTTGGGTCATTGTCGTGCTGGAAGACCCAGCCACGACCCATTTTTAAGGCCCTGGCGGAGGGAAGGAGGTTGTCACTCAGAATTGTACGGTACATGGCCCCATCCATTCTCCCATTGATGCGGTGAAGTAGTCCTGTGCCCTTAGCAGAGAAACACCCCCAAAACATAACATTTCCACCTCCATGCTTGACAGTGGGGACGGTGTTCTTTGGGTCATAGGCAGCATTTCTCTTCCTCCAAACACGGCGAGTTGAGTTCATGCCAAAGAGCTCAATTTTTGTCTCATCTGACCACAGCACCTTCTCCCAATCACTCTCGGCATCATCCAGGTGTTCACTGGCAAACTTCAGACGGGCCGTCACATGTGCCTTCCGGAGCAGGGGGACCTTGCGGGCACTGCAGGATTGCAATCCATTATGTCGTAATGTGTTACCAATGGTTTTCGTGGTGACAGTGGTCCCAGCTGCCTTGAGATCATTGACAAGTTCCCCCCTTGTAGTTGTAGGCTGATTTCTAACCTTCCTCATGATCAAGGATACCCCACGAGGTGAGATTTTGCGTGGAGCCCCAGATCTTTGTCGATTGACAGTCATTTTGTACTTCTTCCATTTTCTTACTATGGCACCAACAGTTGTCTCCTTCTCGCCCAGCGTCTTACTGATGGTTTTGTAGCCCATTCCAGCCTTGTGCAGGTGTATGATCTTGTCCCTGACATCCTTAGACAGCTCCTTGCTCTTGGCCATTTTGTAGAGGTTAGAGTCTGACTGATTCACTGAGTCTGTGGACAGGTGTCTTTCATACAGGTGACCATTGCCGACAGCTGTCTGTCATGCAGGTAACGAGTTGATTTGGAGCATCTACCTGGTCTGTAGGGGCCAGATCTCTTACTGGTTGGTGGGGGATCAAATACTTATTTCCCTCTGCAGAATGCAAATAAATTCATATACTTTCCACAATGTGATTTTCCGGATTTAATTTGTGATGTGCTATCTCTCACTGTTACCAATAACCTACCCTTCAATTATGGGCTGCTCATGTCTTTGTCAGTGGGCACACTTACAAAATCAGCAAGGGATCAAATACTTATTTCCCCCACTGTAACTTTGAGCACCATTTATGCAATAGCACTTAGTGCTTTTTTTCCAGCCCCAATTTTTGGGCACTATTTATGGAATTTATTGCTTAATGGGTACTCCCAGATGAACCATAGTCCTGAGATTTACCCTGAACCGACATGGTTTGGGAACAGAAGTGCCAGATTAAAAGTTGGTAAAATCCTTTTGTGCATCATCTATTATGGCTTAGACTTATTTTAAGATCCAGATTAAAAAAAAATGTCATGTTGAATGTTCTGTTCTTGCACAAAAAAAGAACAAATCATGAGATGTTGTCCTTCAAGCTCAATCAGAAGTTAAGAGCCGAGATCTAGCACCCTGAGCCTTTGCCACTACACAATGTTCTCCTCCCCTCCATCCAAACATTTTTCATTATGGTTGAGTGTCTTTGACCAGGCGTCATGCACCAGGGCTCCTTCCATAACTCTGCAATCAAGAGTTGGAATTGAGCCAGGACTCCTCCCTCAGGAGCTGTGAACACTAAGTATCCCCAACTGACCAAGGGAGCAGAAGTATCCTGTTTTTTTAAACTTACCTCCACGCTATCTGGTTCATAATATTAATGGAAGCTACTTTAACCGATAAATATATTAGACAACAGATAAGATGACCATGGTAATTAGAATTTAATTACAATGTTGAATTATTGCATAGGGATTAGGTAGGCAACTTATGCCTGGAATAGACTTCCTGGGCCTATACGTCTAGCTCCATCTCTACCTGTTTTCAAATCTATGCTGAAAACCCACCTTTTCACTACTGCTTTTAGCTCCTAGCCACAATTGCCCTCCCCTTGTCCCTTCCTCCCTTCTCACCCATTACTTCCCTCACCCGTAACTGTCTTGTCTGTCTGTATTATTTAGATTGTAAGCTCTTTTGAGCAGGGACTGTCTCTTTGTATCAGGTGTTCAGCGCTGCGTGCGTCTGGTAGCGCTATACAAATGCTAAGAATAATAACTGTTAAAAACCAAACAAGCCAAATCTGTTATTGTCCCTAGTTGCATACAAAATAAGGGTGGCCGCACCTTATAAAGAAGGGGTTCTAAGCCCAGTCCTTTCGCTGGGTGGGTCCATCAGGCTTAGCATACCCACAATGAATATGCATTTAATTTGCAGAACTACATCCACTGTATGCAAATTTCTCATGCACATTCATTGTGGGTATGTAGCATGATATGAGGAATTTTCAGAGTTATTGATTTTGCTGGAATTGGATACAAATATATATATATATATATATTTTTTTTTTTTTTTTTTTGCAAAGAAGTCTTGGAGCAGTATCAGAGAAACTGGTCTGACATTTACCCTCCCCCTGAAAACCAGTGGTAACTTGTAACAATAGAACTGGCTTGGTGGATACTGTCACCACCATCCCTAAAGAACAAAGTCTGCATATTGACAGCAATCAGAGATTGGAGTTAAAAAATACAGCCACATACCTGAAACTCCCAGACCATGACCCACCTAATCTGACAAAAGAAACTCCATCTACTCAGACAATGACTCTTAATCTTGTCAGGTATGGGTGTGTAATACAGCAGATAGCCAGTCAGCCAGGAACTCTTATGATGTCATTTAAACACGTGACCAGCTCTTAGCCAAGATGTAGTGCCTTGTTTAACAGTAGTGTTTAACAGCTACGTACAGCAAGGAATTTTGCCTGAGTCCTTGCGGAAGGCACAAATAGTGGTGCTGTTAAAAACAGGTAGAGACCCCCTGCAAACTGGCTCGTACAGACCTATCTCCCTGCTGCCGTTTGAGACCAAATTATTTGCCAAGATCCTAGCAAATAGACTAGGAAGAATTCTCCCCAGCATAATTGAAGAATCGCAGGTGGGATTTGTAAGGGGGAGAACAGTGATACGAAATATGAGACAAATCTTGGGGGCTTTAGAGACATTGCACCGATATTCAACCCCAGCTTTAATAATAAGCTTTGATGCCGAAAAGGCCTTTGATCATGTCAACTGGGACTTTATGTTCGCTATTTTGAGGGCATATGGGGTGATGGGGTTTTTTCATGCAGCAATACAAGCCCTCTACCAAAGTAATACTGCTGAAGTTCTAGTTAACGACCAAGTGTCAGAGCCATTTGGGATATTTCGGGGAACTAGACAAGGCTGTCCTCTCTCACCCCTTCTTTTTGTAATGGTGTTAGATCCCCTGATTAGGGATATTAAGGGAATGGAGGAGGTAAGGGGGGTACAGATAGGGGAGGAATCCTTTAAGATTTCTGCGTTTGCAGATGACTTATTGGTGGTGATAGAAAACCCACAGGTGTCCTTGCCAGCTCTTATGGAAATATTTGCCGAGTTTGGAGACTTTTCTGGGTTTAGTCTTAACTTAGATAAAACAGAGGTAATGTCTCTATTTATGAAGGACCACCAGTGGGAGAGTTTACACTGCCCCTTTAGAAGAGTAGATGTGGCGTTCAAATATTTAGGTATATTACTTACTAAGGAACCTAGACAATTGGGTGAGACAAACATAGCGCATCTGCTGACTAGTACCAGGGAAACACTGGGGAGATGGGACGGATTGCCATTGTCTTTGATGGGGCGGATTGCTCTGATTAATATGGTGCTGTTTCCCAAGTGGCTTTATTGCATGCAGACGATCCCACTTTACCTCAAGCAACGGGATTTAAAAGCGCTTCAAAACATGCTTTCTAAATTCTTTTGGGCTAGGAAAAGACCCCAGATTAAGTTTGAATTCCTAAAAGGGAAAAGCGGGGAGGGGGGATTTGGAGTCCCGGATATTAAATTTTATAATGTGGCTTGTTTATTGCGTCACTTGGGGGATTGGTACCAACAGACTGAGAGGTTCTCTCCCTTGGCTATGGAAGTAGAGCTATGTGGTCCCCTACATATTTTTTACATACTGCATGCACCGTGGAAAGATCTGCCCACACACACACGGTTTAGTGTCTTGATAGAGCCCTTAAGAAGAGTGTGGAAAGATCTGGCGAAGATCTGGTCTTTCGACTGCAGATGTAGTAACTTACTCCCCTTGCAGGGCAATGAAGCATTTCGTCCGGGCATGGATAATCAAGTGGTGAGGTCCTGGGGTGAGAGGGGGATACTGTTTTTGCACCATGTGTTGGGACCAGGTGGCGAGATGAAGTCCATGGAAGATCTTGGATTAAATTCATTAGACTGGAGTACTTGTTTCGCATATGAACAGGTACGACACTATGTGACATCTCTTACGCGTAGGGCATTGGGTGTTGATCTGACCGCCAAAATGGATGCCCTGCTGGAGATGCCGTCGGGAGACCCTGTCTCCATCTCCCTGTTATATAAGAGACTGACCATGACAAGACCGCAAAGAGACCTGGGCTTGGTGGCAGCCAGATGGGAGGGAGACATACAAGCACCAATTTCGTCTCAGGATCTTTTGCAAGGGCTGAGGGGAGTTTTGAAGTGGACACGAAGTATAGAACTTCGGGAGTGTCAGACCAGAGTTACCTACCGTGCTTACACCTCACAATCTCGAATGTATCATATGGGATATTTAGAGTCAGCAGTATGCAAGAGATGTGGAATGTCGCAAAATGATTTTTTCCACGCCTTTTGGAAATGCGGGGCTATTAAAGCGTTCTGGGTCAGGATTACTAGGTTTATAGGTAGATTTGGGGGACATCGGGTCCGAATGTCACCTAAATGTATTTTGCTGGGTTGTCTTTCCCCGATAGAGGGAGGCACGATTCACCTGAGTGCACTCGCCCATAAGGCTTCCTTGGTGGGCATGAAATGTATCTTAGTGAACTGGACCTTGGATCAGGGTCCCTCTTATTGGCAATGGCGTAATCGTTTTCATGCCTTGCTTTTGATGGAACTCCAAGACTCCTTGTTTAACTTCAAAACTCAAAATAATTTTTACATGACCTGGAGGAGATACCTTCAGGTGATCTCTCCTAAAGCTAGAAGTTATGTTCTTAACAAACTTACTGCTCTGACTAGTTCTTCTCAATAGCTTACATCAATTAGAAGAAATTGATGCTCACATCCATAAAATGGATGGTTTATCTGGTAGTAGGATATGAGGGGGTAGCTGGATAAAAGGTCTACATATCTTGGTTTTGTGGGGAGGGGGGGGGGAATGGAAGGGGGTTTGATAAGTATTAGTCCTCCTAGATGTTTATTTAAGATTTTGACTTTAACCTGTTCACGAAAAGAAAGACTAGTTTATTAATCCATGTTTGTGGGTTGGGGTATGGGGATTGTTGTCGGGCTATGATCTGTGGATTATATATCCAGCGACCGGATACTGTAAAAGGACAACAGTTATATCCATGGCTGTCGGGAATACAGGGGGAGAGCTATAAGAAAACAGGCTCTCTACCCTAGCCTTTGAAAGGGAAGAATTATAAGAGTGGATTGAAAATGTGGACTCTGCTGACTCAACGGTTCCAGACACAACACTCAAATGCAAGAATCTTTATAAGTTAAAACAGTGGGAGAGAGGAGGGTATAATACAAATTGCTTGATGATAAAGTACCAATTTACATCCAGTTGGTATATATCACTTATATGTACAGGAGTGTGAAATGTTCAATCTGTTGTATCATCAATAAAAATTGTTGAAAGTAAACACGTGACCAGCCACCAGGCTCCATCTCAAACTAGATGGAACTAGTTTTCAGCTATCCCTGAGTTTTCATTGGATCAATACACCCACCTGACCTCAGTCTATGGTCCAACAAGAAATTATAAAAACACTGAAGCATTCTCACAGTCCACTATCGTAGCCCTTTGCTCTCTCCTCTCTAGACAGACCCTGCCTGCTGGACAATCTGCACCTCTCTGGACCTTCACTGAATCTCTCTGGGACAAGCCCATTCTCAAAAAATCTGCCAAAAAGACTTCTTTTCCAGCAAAGAGCTCCTTCACCACTCCAACCTACATCAGATAGAATTCATGTGAGCCTCAAAGTGAGTTACTATTAATCCAGCCTAATGAATAATTCAGACTTTCTTTATCTTGTGGCACATTTCCCTTGTGTAAAGTCCCCTAAATACTGCCTTTTAATATTATTGCATTACCTGTATTGTAAATAAACATGATTGGTAAAAATCTGGTCATTACAGTGCAGGTTAATGCAGTTCCCCAAAATCAAATATATCCTTTTATCCCTTTTACAGGTATGTTGTGCCTGATTGGCTTATCATACCCAAGGACTACGCAGAGAACCCCTCATCCATCTCTGCTCTAGTAGAGGGCATCCCTATCTCAGTCTTCACCTTACCTGGAGTTTTCTGGTTCTCTCGTCATCACTTTCAAGATCCAGAAGGTCATCAATATCAACTTCATCTGGCATCTCATGCTCCTGCAACAGCAATGGTAAAGTTAATCCGAGAGCTCACATGAAAGCACTGGGCTGCAAGTCCTGAACAGGCATGGTACTAGAAAAAAAATAAATAAATAAAACCTTAACATGAACTAATCACAAGCTCCCCAGGGTCTACATTGTCAGGATGTTTAGCCCCACCAAAGCCTGGTATCATTTTCAGCTCACTGATATAATCAATATCCATCTCTTTGGATGAGCACCATGCTGTCATTATAGAATTCAACCAAGAATGTCTATATGCATTGTGGGGAGGGGGGGGGGGGAAGGAGGATACCCCTACCCCTACCCCCACCTCAATGGACTGCAGCACAGGAGGCTAAAATCCAGGTCAAGGCATTTGACCTAGAAACAGTTTTCCTCTAACTCCTTTAGGCATCCATAATCTGGAGCCATGTCTGGTATCTTGGTACCACTGTATGCCTTAACACACAAGTACCTGGTGGGAGGAAGGGGAAGAGGAGGAGTTCTCTATTTTATCCCAGTGATTCTCAACCTAGTCCTTGGGACACACCCAGCCAATCAGGCTTTCAGGATATCCACAAGATACAAAATGTATGCACACTCATGCATAGTCATTGTAGGTATCCTGAAAAACCAGACTGGCTGGGTGTGTTCCAAGGACTGGGTTGAGAACCCATGTTTTATCCTCTCCCAGCTCACTTAGCCTGGTCATAGCAAAGACAATACCCTAACAGTGGGAGCCCAAGGGCTCTTTCTATAATCCTATACCCTTCACTGTCAATTAAAATGTTCTACTACAGTATGTATTGTGTTCACATTTTTAGGTAGCATACTATGCCATACTTTGTATTATCTGAACATTTTTACTGCTGTAATTGCCTATTGGTCGTGTTTGATTTATTCTTACTGTAGACCACCTTGAGTGAATTCCTTCAAAAAGGAAGTAAATAAATCCTAATACATAAAGTCCGGCCAGCAAGTGTCCCCATTGTGCAGGGATAGGACTTTATCCCTCTGAACTTTGAACACTATTTGCACAGCAGCCCCAGCCCTGGCTGACCTGAGGAGTGAGAGGCCTACACCAGAATCATATGCAGATCCCTCCAAGTGGTAGGGTACAGTACAGCCACTGGGCTGGACCAAGTACATTTCCTCTTTAACATGCCAAGAAACTTTCCCACAATGTACTTTCTGTTGGTCAGGATGTAGGATGGTCACTTATCTTTCCCTTGGATTTTGTGACAGCACACAAGCAGGGTGGGGATTTGACTTCACTATCTCTGCTAGCCAGAGGTAGGACTGAAGTCATGTATACTGACCACAGAAAGAAAAACCAGGGCAGCTCTGCTGCTGTGCTGATACAGCCTTTTCCCCATCCTTCCTCTGAAAACAGTTTGTTCAGACACTTCCATGTTTTTTTAATCAGATATATTACAGCTTGGCACAGCAGAAATATCAGCCCATATAAATCCAATATTTTAAAAACCTGGATTTGATTATTTGTATTGATTCAAGGGGGGGAAAAAAACATTTTGACTGCTACTCATGAGGGTTGGGGTTCATGTGTGCAAAGACTTCATAAAGGTTTTCCTGGCCCTTAGATGAATGACCGTTAGGATAATTCCTAAAAACTGGAGTCCACAGCTGAGCTGGTATTAAAACCTGGGTATTGGGCTTTGACACCTAAATATTAAGTAATTCACTTTAATGTTCTAGAAATTTTGTTGATTCATTTTCATAAGAAAGAAAAACAGTAGAAAAGTCTGAAATGGCCTAGGGTCATCTGACCAATACTTCAGCCTTGAGACTCCTTGACTTTCAGAAACAAAGCTGTAGGGAGAAGTCTCATGTAGTCGCTGATAATCTTTCTAAACATTCAATAGCTGCTTCTACTCTCCTGCTCAACGGGTTAAGTCAATCAGCTTGCACAGTCATATTTAAGTCCAGCAAGGTCAATATGTACAAAAAAAGTCCATCTCTGCATGTAAAACAGCCAGTTCTTACCTGTTTAGGATAGAGAAACATGGTTAATAGTGTTCCAGGGCTGGCCAAAAAAAAAACAAACCCCAAAAACCCTACTTTAATTAGCAGTGTTCACCCACTAAAATCATCCATTCAAATAGTGCAACAGTTAATATGGATCTCTTAATTTTGTAACTACTGTATCTCAATCTTCTGTTGCAGTGGACAGCACTTTAAAGCGTTCCAGCGAGGTGACTCATATTTGAACGTAAATACTGTGCGATATACATACTACATAGGAGTTTGGCTGCAATCCAACCACTCTAGAAAAGTATACTTATTAAATAAATAAAATAATATTGCTTTACAATATTCCTAGACCTCTGATGCAGGCCGGTAGGGCCGAAACACGACTCGTGTTGGGTCATTTTTATGTTTGTGGTTTTTGAATAAAGAGCTTGTTAAGGACACCATCTAAGAGAGGTGACTTGATTCTCCATTTTCTCGCTTAGCATTGATCTTCAGTGGAGAGGTTCCCTTCTGTTGGAATTGGCCATTTAAAAATGCACATTGCTAAAAAGCCTTAAGTTAAATGGCTATTGGTTTGCCTACAGCTATAATAATAACAACCAGGTCATCAGTGATCCACCACTCTTGACATCTACCCCAGATTCTAAAATGTTTGCCAAAACTTGTGCAGGCAAATTTAGGTGCAGTTCCAATTCACATGTGCAATTTAATTGAACAAGCCAATAGTGCTGTGTTATGTGCATAAAATTATACACAAAATTCACACCTAAAATTTACATGTGGCCCAAAAAAGGGGGCACGGAAAGGGGATAGTCATAGGCATTTTGAGATGGAATGGGGGTGTGGTTTTGAATTACATGTGTAATTACTGAATAAGGGTGCTCCACATACACATTTAGGTGCAGGCATTTTCATGTTTTTGTTGGTGCAAGTGGTCATGCCTCAATTTAAGTGTGACCAGAACACTTAAGCTCTATTCTATAAATCTACTACTACTACTACTTAACATTTCTACAGCGCTACTAGGGTTACGCAGCGCTGTACAAATTAATCATGCCAGGGGTGAGAAATTCTGGAGCTCAGGAGATTTAAATAAGTTGTAATCCATTTTTCCTCAGGTAAAAGTGTTTTTTCTATTCTTGGGGAGAAATTGTTAAAAACAAAACAATTCCGTTTTCTGGTTCAGGATTCAATATAATTTCTTATATATGTTATATATATATATATATATATATGTTATTCCATTGGTTTCCGCTAGAAATTCTAGATAGTTTGATTTGCGTTTTAAATTTCATATGGGCCAGGGTCCTAATTATCTTACTTACAACTTCAGTTAAGATTTCATTCTTCTTGATCTATATACAACAATGGAATTCAACTTTTCAGTTTCAGCATTAGGAAACTCAATTTGGAAACAGATACTGGCAGAAGTTGCACCTGAACAGCAGAATTCCCTTCTGCTCAACTGACAGAGTGTAATTACTGAAGTTTTAGGAAAAGGAAATAATTTTCTAAGTATTTAAGTTAAAATACAAGGAGGATATAACATAAAGTGTTATTAATATATTATCACTTATTGTAAACTGCCTAAGCTTCTGGTGGAGGCGGTCTAAAACTTTTTATAGGGTTGAACTTGGTGGGTGATCATGGAATAATGGTTTTTATAATTAAAGCACTGATTCATTTAACTATCTTGTATTTGTCTTGGTAGCTGCTTTTTTTGACGTTTATCTGCTCTGAACTTTAACGGTAAAAGCAAATACAAGTAATATGAAATTGAAAGTTCTACCTCGAGCCACGCATGAGCCTTCAGATGTCACTTCACAAGACAGGTTTCAATTAAATTTTGCTACATTAACCCAACTGGGCCATTTATTATGACCACTTGTGTCAAGCAGGCGGTAACTGAACAGGAGGAATCCTTCGGCAACAAGGGCAGATCCCGTCGCCTTGTGACACTGAATCCCACCGTTTTTCAAAATCAGTCTACTCTCTTGATAGAGTGTTACTTGTATGCGCATGGTCTTTTTAAAGACCTCTATACAGCTTTCAGCGTTTTACTATCAACACTCTGTCTAAATGCTACAATAGACTCCTGAAGTAGGCATCTTTTATGATGAAACACAATTGCCGGAGTCCATATAGAATCTTTATATATGTTTGAAGAATAAAGTGAGCTGGTTGAACCAGTGGTTTGCCTAGCTGTACTTTTCCCCACTTTGCATTTCCGCTTGTGTGAAGCAACGGTGTGTTTTAGGCCTGTAAAATGTATTGGCTATTTCCCCTATTTGGCCAGCAGCTGGTGCATGTTTATGCTTAAAGCTGTTATAGGGAACTGAGTGTTTTTTCTTTAACACAAGCAGGAAGCAAGCAGCAATATACATTTAAAACTTGTTGACTGAACTCAGATTGGCCTGCAGTTTGAAATTACCTAGTAGTGCTGTTGCTTCAGTCTTATCCTGAAAGAAGAAAGACAGTTTTGCTAAGACTCTGAACAATTATATGTCCTGATCTTCCCAGGTAGTGTTTAGACAGTATGCAAATGTTTTAGTTTTCTAATTGATCCATATTTCAGTTACCTATTATTGTTTCCCAATTGCACATTTTTGTCCACTGTTCTGAGAATAAAACCCAATTGTTTGTTCATTCTGCCTGTCTGGACTGATAAAGAAGTCTGGTGGTTTGTGGGTTGGTTCTGTGAGTGCTTGCTGGGAACTGTGGGTCCACTGGGACTGTGGCCATAGTAACCTAGAAATCACTGGGGATAATTTGGAAGCGGAAGGCTCGCCCAAAGGCGGTTGTGACCCAGGCAGTGGGAGAAGGGTGCTAGTGTAGAGAACAAGCGGCAGGTGTAGGTGGACCTGAGCTGTGCTGGGGATAGACCAAGGGGACACAGGGTAACCCAAGGCGAGTGGGCTAGGCATTTCGTGACAACTTGGAAAACTTGACAAAGTATTTAACAGTATACCGTTTCTACAGAAGCGTTCCTACCTATGTTACAGTGATGTGTCCTTCCATTAGCCAGCTCTGCAACTCATTCTGCAGCATGGACCAGTTTGTAGATGAGCAATAAACTATCAAATTTTAGTCCACCCTTTTGCTGTTTTAGAGTCAGTGTGAGAATCATGGATCAAGTTCCACGTTAAGGAGAAAACGCAGATTCTGCTCAGTGGTTGAGTCATTTGTACATGACAAATCCTTACTAAGTAGAACATAAAGTATCAATCAATCAGTTCAGGTGGTCACATGGCACAGGCAGCTCCTTGTGACTCTGGGCAAGTCACTTAATCCTCCATTGCCCCATGTAAGCCGCATTGAGCCTGACATGAGTGGGAAAGCGCGGGGTACAAATGTAACCAAAAAAATGTATTACAGATGGACCCATTAATGTAGTCAACTACATCAGCAGTTTGTGCCAAGGACGCTTCGAGTTTGCTTCCAATTCCAGTTTAAACATGTAGCTGAATCAAATGATCAGCCAATCAAAATAGTCAGCCTCTGCCCAGATGTCAAACCTATCTGTATATTAACTGTTTGTCCTTTCAGGATTCGCTACAAAATAAAAGTCAAACCCACTATAGTTTTCTGGGTTTTTTTTTTGTAAAACATGTATAAAAGAATATCTATAGATGTAGCTGTGTGCTGTAGATTCTGGGTAAAGCAGCCACAATGAAAATTTGTCACCCAATCCAATTAAAGCCTTTTGAGATCCATTAGTAGGCTTTAAACGCCCAGCTTCGGAATGGCTGCCTTGGGATCGAGTTAAATGTTCAAGTTAAACCTGTACTACTATTGCTTTAAAAATCCAGAAGAGCGAGAGACAGAGTGGCGCAGCTCAAGTTCTGAGAACCACAAGCTTTTGGGATTTTGCTTTTCAATTTATTGTGTTCCCAAAAAGAGTTACATTTCTATATTACACCTGACTGCCTACAGATATTCTAGGCAATCTGATGTAATACAAAATCATTTCCTATTCTTGGATTTTATGCTTGTTTTTTGAAATCTCCAATTTACATTCCCATCACAAATGGAAGTAAAAAAAACAAAATCCAGGCCACCCATAATGTCCAAAGCTGTACATGGGTTACAGTATAAAAAAAGACCTGGAAATGACATTGGATACAAAATAAATCAGGACAAATGTTCAAAAGATTTATTCACCAACAGCCTAATTCTATATATGGCACTAAAAAATAAAAAAATTCATATGTAGAAATTTGGACTTGTGTTCTATTTCTGCATGCAACTGAAGCCAATTAGCACCAATAATTAGGCATCAATTATCTGTACTAATTGGAATTAAAATTTACACACATTAAGGCAATAGGATCTGTGCAGATCAAAAAAAAAAAAAAAAAAAAGCAGGCGGCACAGCCATGGGAGGGGTATGGGTAGATTGGGGGCGTTCCTGGAAATTAGGTGCAGTTTTATAGATGCGCAAGAATTTACACTAGGCTTTAGCTTGGTGTAAACCCTTGTGCCTAAAATAGGGCATGATCCTGGTTCCAAATGCTATTCAATGCACACAACTCGGCGCCATTTTTTCCAGAATGGTGAGCCAGTAGCTGTATAATAAGTGGAAATATTAAATCCAAAAACACTTTATACTAATCCATCAGCTAAACATGTTTCGGCTTAGTGCCTGCTTCAGGGGCAGAACTTTAAAGTGTGAATTTGGACACTCCAGCTAGGCAGCTGCCTACAGCACTCATAAGGTTCTCCATCCCCTAATGGAAAGCTTTAAACACGTCCCCAAAGGGTAAGGAGTCCTTAGCTTCTAGAACTAAGCAGCTAGACCAGAGATATTGTAAAAATATAATACAACTGAACAATCATACTTACCTGCTCAGAGTTGTGTGGTTACAGGGTGGGATTTGGGCTACATCACTGAAGGAGTCCTTGTGTGCTAGGATTGTTGGCTAGTATTTAAACCTAATGCTGGGTTCCTGCTAAAGTACCCTAAGATGCCTGGGTAAAACATAACCAGCTATCTTGGCCACTTAGCTGCAGCTTGAATGTTGGACACCCCCCCCCCCCCCCCTTATAAGGGGGGGAAAAAAAAGCAAGCAAAGCCACAGAGCAGGGTATTTGTTAGTTTTAGAAATCTAGCCACCATGGATAAAGATGGTAGCCAGCAATGGTGTTCTGTGGAACTCTACTGGTAAAAAAAAAACCAAACAAACCTCCATTTATGGGAAGGTTCGACAATTAGATTTAAAGCCCTTAACTGATCTGCATGCTCTTTATATATACTCCTATAGGAGATGATAGGCTTGCTTAGTGTGGAAGATCTTAAAAGTGGTCTAGGAAATCCTACATCACTGAGGGGCTACAGCTGTTGTCTAACCTACCTTTCACCATCACTTTTGTTCATTCAGAGCTAGATCAATGAATCAGGCGTCCAGGTGGCTATAGATGGATACAAAATGCTGTCATATCACCCATGCTTAACCCACCTCCTGCCCATCAATCAATCTTCCCAGAGGGCCTGTGTCAGGGAAACAGTTATCTGATAATGGAACAGATGTTTCTGAATTCTCTCCATCTGCTACTGGACAGGGAGAGGAGGGAGAAGAGGCCAGGAGTACTTAGCATTTTAGAAGGCGCACCATGACCATTTTTGTATTTAAATAATTTAGTGGACTGCTGGACTACAGAGCATGATCATTTTGAATAAAAAGGGCCATTTTAAAGGCATGCTAAACATACATCCAATGCCCTTTAGTGCTAGTTGAATACAATGTGACTTTAAAAGCACATTATGCCTGTAATAAATTTTGGGCTTTGCACTGCATATACAGTAACCAAATGCTGCCATTCATGTATATCACTGCAAACAGTTCTAAATGTAAAAAAAAAAAAAAAAAGTAATTTTTAAAGCAAAACTTAGAAGAAAAAAAAAAAAAAAAAAAAGTTACCAGAATTTACAATACTGCTTCAAATTGCACTTGGCACCAATGTAGATTTGTACCCTCTAATTCTATTAAAAAAAAAAAAAGTCACCAAAAATTGCACACTCCCAATTTGCGAATGGAATTCAATAAGCTAATTAGTGCCAATTGGCTTTAAAAAGCAATTATTGGCATTATATTTAATTTGAATTTATGCATGTAAATTTAGGCACAAGATCTGCGCCTACATTTTTCACACGATCTGAAAGAGGGCACGGAAATAGGATGGTCATGTTTGGAATAGGGGCATTCCTAAAATTTGCATTTGTTATAGAATAATAGATATGCATGTTTCAGTTGGTACGAATGGCCATGCCTAAAGTTAGGTGCGATTCCTGGGCATAAATGCTAATAAACCATGCCTAAGGGGTCCTTTTACCAAGCTGCAGGAAAAGAAGGGGCCATTTTTCCCACATGTCAGGGCCCTTTTTATCACAGCAGGTAAAAAGACCCAAGGCGCGCATGGCCATGTGATAAGGAGCCCTTACCGCCACCCATTGAGGTGGCGATAAGGGCTCCCGCACTAACTCAATGGTAACCGGGCAACGCATGGCAATTCCCCGATTAACACCATGCAAGCCATTTCCAGGGGTTCCCCCCCCCCCCCCCCGGAAATGGTGCACGCACAGGGCAGGACTACTGCTCGCGTAGGGCTTACTGCTGCTTTGTAAAAGGGCCCCTAAGTGTGGCTTATAGAACAGCGCTTTTTATGGCACCATGTTTATTTGCTATACCACCCTTTGAGCAAAAACAGGTCAGGGCGGTTTACAAAAAAAAGCTAAAACAAAGAAAAATGAAGCAAACAAAGGAAACAGAATTCCATTATGATAGAAAAGAATACACAAACAAGATCATCCAGCACTTTACAAATAAATAACAGATGGAACCCTAGTCAAGAAAAAAATCACTGCTGAGATAATCCAAAAGCAAATTTTAAGAGACGGTTCAGAACAAATAAAAAGGGGGTAGATCATTTCAGAGCTTGAGAACCAAGAACGTGAAAAGCAGTGTGTCATGTAGATTCACTCCATAACTACTAAACACTTCTATAGCGCTACAAGGCATACGCAGCGCTGTACACCATACACGTAAAAACAGTCCCTGCTCAAAGAGCTTACAATCTAAATAGGACAAACAGACAGAACAATTAAGAAATTCTATGAATTATGCAGTTTACGTAGTTGTTAGTAACTTACATGCTTAGAAACGTGTGCACATATACACAAATGCCAATGATCTGCCTACTTGCTATTCTGCCAATACCCACTTCACTCACATACTATTTGCAAGGGGGTATATGTATGGGCAGAGGGCTCCCATTTAACAGTATTCTGTAAGTTGTGTGTCTCCTGCATTTACACCAGCTCTGTGGCACACCGATACTTTAGTATTCTGTAACCATCTAGATGCCAAGGTTCCACTATAGAACGTGGTGTGGCCCCCTGTGCCCAGTTAAGGCATACAGTAATGCTGTTTAATAAAATGGGCCTCTGAATATTTGGCATTTTATCCCTTTGAGCTATTTTCTTTATTGTAGATTCCATAGATTTGGGATGCTGCCCTTAGGAAGCCACCACCCTAGTGCAGAAGATGTAAAAGCAGTGCTTCTAGCTATAAGAAAATAGTTGCTAGAGCCCAGCCTGTACTCTAAAACTAGGTCAATCCACAGACTGATTTCTAGCTTAAGAGTACATGTCCTTTGTTGCAAAGTGGAGAGGTCACTTACTGCCACTTTGTGCTTTTCAATGCTGCACTTTGTGGGAAAGCTGGCATGGCTGCCACCGAGGTTCTACCTTGTTCCATATAGGCACACTCTGCCTATTCTTAGGTTGGCATTTTTATATCCTAGGGAAACTTTGTAAACCTTTTTTCCCTTCCAGTCAGGATCAAAGCTGAAATCTGCTCCAAATACTGCAAACTCCAGAATGTTTTAGGAGAAAAAACATCCCTAGCAACTGAAGCCATCCACTTAAGTCTAGCTTTTTCAATAATATACAGCAGTCTGGATCACTTAAGAGTACCATTTAAATCTTTCATCCTTTTAAGTACTCTAGTGCAATCCCCCAAATATCAGACAGGCACCATATGTGAATCAGTGCAACTGACATCAGGAGTAATTTGGTTTCAGGTGCCCACATTAGTGCAAGTGTTATGCTTGGTATTTATGCCATTTTTTTCTAATTACTGATCATCTTACATACTATGGGAGTGTAAACAGGGGTTGAGCACAGTTTGGTTATTTGTATTTCTTAAAATCACCTTTTTTACAATATAAATCAAGGTGATGTACAATAAAAGCTTAGCCAGAAAAGAACAAAACAAAATGAAGTGTGGACAGACATTCATACAGAACATTTTCAGTTCATCACAAAAAGGTAGTACAAGTAGCCAACCACCAAGAGAACAAGTGGGTTTTTAAACCCACCTTTAAACTTTCTGTAAGAAGCCTCTGAACACAAAGAGGTAAACTGTTCCATAGGAATGGTGCCAGAAAGTAAAAAGCATTTTCTGGTGGATCCCCAACAAGCCTTAACCAGATTAGGTTAAGAACAAATCTGATTATTAATGAATGGAGGTAACAAACAGAAGGGAAAGGGAAGGGGACTTGCTATACTGCCTTTCTGTGGTTTTTGCAACTACATTCAAAGTGGTTTACATAGTATATTTGTACCTTGGGCAATGGATGGTTAAGTGACTTGTCCAGTCACAAGAAGCTGCAGTGGGAATTGAACCCTGTTCCCCCAATATCAAAGTCCACTGCACTAACCACTAGGCTACGCCTCCACTAACAGTCCGTGTATAATCTCAAAATATCAATATACTGCCTTCCTGTGTTTTTTGCAACTATATTCAAAGTTGTTTACATAGTATATACAGGTACTTATTTGTACCTGGGGCAATGGAGGGTTAAGTGACATGCCCAGAGTCACAAGGAGCTGCAGTGGGAAATCAGGAAATGTTAAGTTGGCAAGATAATGGGATAGATCTGTGTGAAGACCAAGTTATTATTATTATTTGTTACATTTATATCCCACATTTTCCCATCTATTTGTAGGCTCAATGTGGCTTACATAGTACTGGAGAGGCATTACAGACTCCGGTGTAAACAAATACAAAAGTGATGGTGTGGTAAGAAAAATTGTAAATAAATTCTATGTTTGACTGGAAGCCAGTGAACTTTGGGGTCTCTTCGCTTTGCCCAGCATAAGAGTCATGCTGCTGTATTCTGCAGTGTTTGTAGTTTTATGTTGCATTTGGAGTTGCCTATGTAAAGCACATTCCAGTAGTCAAGTTGGGGCCTATACATGGAATAAGGTGTGCAGGGCAGAGAAGTCGAGACAACCAAGTACAGACCCAAGTTTGTGAAGTGCAAAAAAAACCAAACAAACAAAAAAAACACCTGATTTCTGAACTGAGAAACTCAATTTTAGAATCAAGGACGGCCCATATATTTGAATTGTTCGACAGGTATATTTATTTATTGGGATTTATTAACTGCCTTTATAAAGAGATTCACCCAAGGCAGTGTACAGGAGGTGCAGTAACGAACTTATAATTTTGTTAATAGCGTAAACTGACCAAGATAAACATAATCATAAATAACTCGTAATCCAATATAACATAATGCATAAAACATATACATAAAATTTTTAAAACATCACTATTCAAACTGCAAAAACGTAGAAATGCTAAAATACATTGCGTTTATATCTTATGTTTTAACGTATTTCAAAGGGTTGGCTAAAAAACCATTTACTGAAATAGATGAAAAAATGAATAAATTGAACAAAAAACTGATATGGTTAACACAGAAGGTGTGGAGCGAGGCCATGTGGTAGACCAGATGTCCAAAGAGAGGAGGTGTCTGACATAAAGGAGAGGAAAGATCTGACATGTGCCAACATAGGACGTGTAGTTGATGGATGTAGGATGTGGAACGCGTATATTGGTTGTCTGAGAGCGGATGACTGCGCTCCCACACCATAAAGAGGCTTAATTTAATGGGCTTTCTGAGTCAAATTCCAGTGCATTTCCACGGGGAAACAAATATTTGGCTACTAGGAATAGAATGGGGGGGGGGGGGGGGAAGGTATGTAGTATTAATAGTTACTAATGGCCATAATACTAACAGTGTAGTCTACAGATTTTTAGGTGTTGCTATTTTGATTTACAGATAAGCAGTACATATGTTATCTAAACATGTGCCTGGAATTGTATTTAAGGGTATAAACAGATGCATTACCCTTGGGGAAACATTAGATTTGTTGTTGTTGTTGCTAGTATTATTATTTGGCATTTATACCCCACATTAGCCCGAAATAGACTCAAGTTCAATGTGGCTTACATACAAACAATAAAGTGAATAAAACATAACAATGTACAGAATATAACACAAATTACAATAACTTCAAGAAGCAAATTAATACATGTGTAGTAAGTAACTAGGGATTTAAGACTATCTCAAGGGCATACAAATAATTAAGGGTGGGTAGGTGAGAGCATAATTAGGTAGGACTAGATGGGAAAGAGGACTACATAAAATTAAGAAAAGGGAATGGATAAAGTTCAAATAGAGAGTTCTTTGTATTCAGAAAGGCCAAACTGAAGAAATGTGTGTTTAGAAGACTTCTGTTAAAAGGATTAATATCTGTTTTTACTATAACCCTAGTTTTATATACATTTTTTTATTTACTTCTTTAACCACTGGGTCACAGTGACACAATTATTTAGTTTCTATTTTTATTGTTTTTTAGGCAGTATTTTTTATTACTCCTCTGTTAGTATTGTGGCCATTGGTGACTGTTAGCATTACATACCTTTCTTGTAGCCAAATGTTTGTTTCCTCGTTGAGGCTGTGTTTGAGTTTGATTCGGAAAGCTTATTGGGGCTCTTTCTGGTGTGGGAGTGCTGCTGTTTGCTTTTAGGCAACCAGTGTGTGTGTTCCATATTTTTACATCTATTGATTGCATGTCCTATGTTGGCACATGTTAGCTTTTTTTCTGTTTGGACTGACAGCTCCTCATTTTGGACGTTTGGTCTGTTGCGTGGCTTCGCTCTATACCTTCTGTGTTAACAATATTATCAGTTTGGCCTTTTTTAAATCAGTTTATTCTTGCCCGAAAATGCCTAGCACCTGCCTGGGGTTACCCTGTGGCCACCTGAAGGGTCTACCCAGCACTGCCCAGACTCACCTGCATTTGGGCTCGTGCTCTATACTAGCACCATCCACTCACTGACTGGGTCTCTCTTGCCTCTGGGCTAGTCTCCCACTCAGGTTATTCCCCAGTGATTTTTAGAACACTGGGGCCACACTCAAGGGGTCCTACAGCTACCAAAAAGCACCCACAGACCCAAAAACACGAATCAGGATTATTAGTCAGTCCAGGACAGCAGAGTCAATAACCTAAATAAGGTTTATTGTCTCAAAACGTGAACAATACTCTAGAGACACAGATCATCACCAAGGGGCACAGTCTGGGGCCCTGGCACTTGCGATGCAGGCTAGGGAACAGGCAGCTACAGAAGAACATGAGCAACATCTGGAAATGAATTCACACAGTGCACATGCCCTGGCCCTCAAGGCAAGGCAACAAGCAGAAGTGGAATTGGAGGAGTGGCCTAGTGGTTAGAGTGGTGGACTTTGGTCCTGGGGAACTGGGTTCGATTCCCACTACAGGGACAGGCAGCTCCTTGTGACTTTGGGCAAGTCACTTAACCCTCCATTGCCCCAGGTACAAATAAGTACCTGTATATAATATGTAAGCTGCATTGAACCTGCCATAAGTGGGAAAGCGCAGGGTACAAATGTAATTAAAAAAAAATACAATAAATGAGGTAAAATGAAAAAAAATGGGAATCATAGCAGGAAGAGTTACAAGACTGGTGATCAGCAAGTTATCATCGTTTGGGGGTTAAGAACTAACTGATCACCTTTTAACCAAAATACCACACTATTTAGGCAGGACTGCAAAGGGCCGAGATCAGGATTTTTGTGAGAGGTATAATGAATTAAAACAATATCGTTGGCATAGAAGTAGGCCCTTATGCCTGTAACTTGAACTAACAAAGCTAAGGGGACACAACTAAAAATTAAAAGTAGGTGACTGGATAGACCCTTGGGGGAACCCCACAGGGTAGAAAAGAATCACATTTAGGCACTTGTACTTATACCAGCTCTGTTTATGTTGATCTTCTTAACATCTAAAGCACCTTTACTTGATACCAGGTTAAGCTATTCTAGGTTTCTTTATAGAATAAGCTCCTACTTCATCGCCTTAGGATGGTTAGGTGGAGGTACCTAGTTACAGAAGTGTCCCTTTGTGTATCAAGTGTTGATATGCAGCAGCAACTCCCCCAAGTCAAATTTAGTCCTGTTAAAATTATACATGAATAATGAAAAAAAAAAAAAAAAAACCTTTCCCGTTACATTGTAAGGAAACAGTACTGAAGATACCCACCAAGTTACATCCTGGTATTTTCCTGTGCCCCAGAAAGACTTATAATCTGAGAATGTACCTGAAGTAAGAGGATGAAAAAATGCAGATTTACTTTGCTCTGCTAGAAAACATTAGTTACTTGAGTAAGACCAATCTGATTTCTATCAGAGATTTTCTGATGTGAAGAAAGTATTGCCTTCGAAAGCTAATCAAAGTGTCTTGCTAGTCTTATTCTACTATTTTGTTCTGTTGCATTTCTATTACCTTTAGTACATAGACTACATCCCCTCCCTACTGTTCTTGTCCCTCCAGCCAAACTGATACTTTAAGAAGAAAAAAAAAAAAAAAAGGGGGGGGGGGGAGCAAGCATAGAATCCCAGCACTCTGTGCTCCAGTCTCAGAATAGACCCAAAACAATTATCACTGAATTGCAACTTGTCCATTTGCAGACAGAAAAGAGGCTCTAAACCTCTTGAGCTAAATATTACTGTGGAAGTTTGTATGCCCCCCCCCCCCCCCCCCCACTCCACAAAGGGATAACAATCCTCTAGTAGAATGAGCTGCATGGAGACAATGGCTTCTGCTGCCAGGCCAGCAGAACACACTTGATAGAGTCTAGATTGGCAAGTTATATCTGTATGATAACTAAAAAGTGCTTTTGTATCCTCATGGCTCTTAATATACAGTTTTCATTCCAAGGACTTTTTCCTGTTTTAACCAATTTACTGAGCAGTTGGCTTCATTGACTCTTGTGGAAGTTAAGATGTCTTGTTTATGGAACCACTAGTAAAAAAAAAAAAAATAAAGCCTGTTTCTCATTGAAATGAAACAGGCGCTAGCAAGGTAATCACCTTCTGACATTAATGTTTTTAAGGGAAGTTCCAGCGTCCCCCCTCCCTCGTTCCCAGTTCCAGGCCCCCTCCCTCCGAATTTTAAAAAAGTCATCCTGACTTACCTCGCATGGTAAAAAGCGTGCAGACTCGGCACTTACTTCAGTTTTCTGTCTCTCAGCTCTGGTCCCGTCCTCATTTCCTGTTTCCGCAAGGGTAGGACCAGAACTGAGAGACAGAGAAGGGAAAAGTGAAGTGCCGAGCCTGCACGCTTTTTACCGCGCGAGGTAAGTCAGGATGACCTTTAAAATTCAGAGGGAGGGGGCCTGGAACTGGAAGGGAGGGACGACAACCCTGGAACTGGGAGGGAGGGGGGAACAGACAACCACCCTGGAACTCTGAGGGAGGGAACGAACCTCCGGTGGGTAAATATTATACGCAGCCTTCCCTTCCCTCTGAGGGCGGGGCACTGAGAGCGAGTGCAAGGCCTGTGGTTGGTCCCTTCTCCTTCTGATGTCGCGTTTGTTTCCCTGGCAACTATACAGAGTTCCCTCGAGGGCGGGGCAATTACAAACCCTACGAACACTACACGCCTTCACTGCCACGGAGTCAGCTTCAGAACGTTGGAGGTGCAAATTATTATATTAGATAAAGAATGCATGACTTACCTTACTGAGGGCCCCTTTTACCAAGCTGTGGCAAAAGGGGACCTGTGCTGACATCAGCGCATATTTTTGACGCATGCCAAGGTCCCCTTTTACCGCAGCAGGTAAAAGGTCAGTCTTTTTTTTTCTTAAACAGGAAATGGCTGTGCAGCAAGTAAAGCAGTTGCTGCGTGGCCATGTCAGTTGGGGGGAAGCACTTACCGCCACCCAGTGAGGTGGCGGTAAGGGCTCCCGCACTAAACTGGCAGTAACCAGGCAGCACACAGCACTGCCCAATTACCACTGGGTACACACTGGCGCTACATTTTTTGTAGCGCTGGATATGATGGCATTCTGGGGGTGGGAACTACCGCCATATTACTGCAGTAGCCTAGCAGTACTTCCTGTGTTGGGCTTACTGCCGCTTTGTAAAAGGGGCCCTAGGGTATTAAGTGAAGACAGCTTTTGTGGGTTTGCCATTAGACAACTAGAACCCATTTAAATCGGCCCAGTTGCAACAGAAGGAAACAGTCCAGCTCTGCTTTTTCCCTCTTTTGCAGTGAGATCTTGCAGACTTGAATACTGCTACTATTTATTTTTATTTTTGTTACATTTGTACCCCGCGCTTTCCCACTCATGGCAGGCTCAATGCAGCAGGCAATGGAGGGTTAAGTGACTTGCCCAGAGTCACAAGGAGCTGCCTGTGCCGGGAATCGAACTCAGTTCCTCAGGACCAAAGTCCACCACCCTAACCACTAGGCCACTCCTCCACTGTTGCTACTATTTGAGATTCCTACATGGAATGTTGCTAGCAACATTCCTTGTAGAAGTCGGCCCTTGCAGATCACCAATGTGGCCGCGCAGGCTTCTGCTTCTGTGAGTCTGACGTCCTGCACATACGTGCAGGACGTCAGACTCACAGAAACAGAAGCCTGCGCAGCCTTCTACATGGAATGTTGCTAGTGGAATAGCAACATTCCATGTAGAATCTCCAATAGTAGCAACATTCCATGTAGAATCTCCAATAGTATCTATTTTATTTTTGTTACATTTGTACCCCGCGCTTTCCCACTCATGGCAGGCTCAATGCGGCTTACATGGGGCAATGGAGGGTTAAGTGACTTGCCCAGAGTCACAAGGAGCTGCCTGTGCCGGGAATCGAACTCAGTTCCTCAGGAACTAAGTCCACCACCCTAACCACTAGGCCACTCCTCCACACCATTACATATCACCTCCAGTGGGTGACTACATTATGCACCTTTTCCATGACAATATTTTCTACTCCGAGTTCACTCCCTTGGAGCCTCATACCAGAGCTTCTTGCTCTTCCTCTGAAGGAAGATATCCCTTGTGTATTATTTCCCTTTAAGACAAGGCTCTGCAGACTTGAAGGCGAGGGCCACACAGGACATTTTCAGAGCTGGTGGTGGGGTGGGGGGGATCCCTTGGCATTTGCAGGGAGTCCCATCTTCAGCAGGCACTGGAACCCCAGCAGCTTTGCCACCTTTGCTGCTTCTGCTGGGGATGGAAAAAAAAGCTCTTTCATTCAGTCAATATGAAGCTCATCTTTGAGCCAACATGGGCTGCAAAGTCTGGGAAACCCTGTTAAGACATTCAGATATCCATTGTATTCCCCATCTTTATTTGTATTAAGATGTTTTCCCTTTCATCTCAATGCCAATATTTTGACTCATACTGAACCTTGGTTACTCTGAAGATAGATTAGGATCCCGGGCAGACATTTAAGGCACGTTGAAGTTTTGCTTCAATGTCCTTCAGCTTGGCTGAGGGTGCCTTGGATGGAAGACATGGGACTGTAATATATAGCATCTTTCTACAAAGTTCTAAGATTTTGAAAGTGATACCCAAAACACAGCATCTGTTAACATGCCTCTGAATCCTGTGTCAGTTCGCTAATGCGCTGTGTAATGGAAGGCCTGGTGCAAAGATTCCCTCCTCCCTTCTACTTAGCTTCCATTGCCTTTACAGATTGACTTCCTGATAATAAAGATGCCTCTTATTGATCCATAGTAAGACTGATATGAGATAGAGCCCAAGAGAAATGAAGAGGCAGTCCCACGAGTAAAACTTTCACCAGGTCCACATGGCTGTGGGTTTCCTCTTATATTTAAGACCATTAGCAGCATCACTCTTTTGTTTTAATTCATGCGCAGCATCAGCGGGTTTTTCAGGCATCAACCGAATATGACAATGGTAATATAGTAAGCTCCCTGGGGATGCTCCCACTGGCCCCATCAGTGATTTCAATGTCCTACATGAGGAAATTCTGTATTTAGCTTATGATAATGTTCATAAATACCTGAACACTTAAATTTTTAAGACTTGATGTGCTCTCATGAAACTGTTGGAGGTAGATGGCCACCTCTGTCTATGTCCAGGATGACAAGCCTCAACCGTATTTTATCCTATTGCAGACGAAAACCATCAAGCTTTAGGGTCGACTTCGCTTAAGACCAGCTGAATATTTTAAATGAAGAGGGTCAGAACCAGCACTATTTGACATGGTCTGTGCCCTGAAAAAGACAGGTACAAATCAAGGTAAGGTATACACATATGAGTTTATCTTGTTGGGCAGACTGGATGGACCGTGCAGGTCTTTTTCTGCCATCATCTACTATGTTTACTATGTATATATTGTCTACAGGGCCGGCAGGGGCAGCCACATGGGGCCTGGTAGTCTCAGGACCCTGCAGCCCTCCACAAACCTACTTTAACACAATGCATGCACCCTAGTGGTCTGGTGGCCTCAAAGCAGGAAAGAATCCCACTCTTTACTGCCCACTATTGCATTCTTCAAAATGGCTGCTGAGATGTCAGGCAGAAGTCTCAACAGTCATTTTGAAGGCATAACAGCAGCGAGCAGAGCACAGCAGTGGCAGAGAACAGTAAAGGGTGGGGTTCTTTCCTGCCCTGCAGAGACCACTAGGGCACATTAAGGCAAGTCCAGGGAGGGCACGCTGAGGCTCGGGAGTGGGCAGTGCACATAAATTTAAAAAAAAAAAAAAAAGAGGACACCCTTCCCCCTGATTTAATGTATTCTAAGAATTGAGCATGGTTTTTTTTTTGGGGGGGGGGGGGGGGAGGGGAGAGGAACATAAAAGACCACTTCCAATCCATGAAGGAAAGATTTCAGCATTTCTGAATATATGGCCTTGTGCAGAACCTTCTCTACTTAGGCATTTATAGAGGGTAAGAGCATTTCAGCACCTGTCTGTCCCACTGCAAGTTTCAATACCTTCTCTCTCAGCTTTTGTTTTCCTTTCTCCCATGTGCAAGTTGAAGGTGTGGACAGAAATCAGCATGGCTCTTTTTGTACAAGTCTATGGCTAGACTACACTTTGAATGTTATGCAATTCCGGTTATCCTACCCCCCCCCCCCCCCCCCCCCAAAAAAAAAAAGGAAGAACCACCACAGAACAAAAATGAGGATTTTCCCTTATAAAAGCTAAATGGATTTGCTCTTCAGCTTGGAACAGTGGAAGAGCCAGCGCCTGCTCCACAACTGGAGTACCCTTTGACTGGCTGGTAGGGATGCCCAACCCCTGCCAGCTGATGAGATCTGCCACTGAACTTTCCCAGTGCTACCTCAGTAGGCAAACGTCAGCCGAGCATATGCAAGGAGTGCTGATGTCAGCAGGAAGGAAGGCAGCTGACTTCTTTCCTACTGAGGCAGTTCTGACAGTGGATCTCATCAGCTGGCAGGCATTGAGCACCCCCACCAGTAAAAAGTAAGGAATGTGGCAGGGAGAGGAAATGTTGCCCTCCCACCTCCAGTCCACCCCTTGGTCCCTCAAAATCCACTGCTGGCTACACCCCTGGCTTGGAGATGAGGGGGGAAAAATGTTAGGCTTATTTACCAATTCCACCCTACTTATGTAATACAACAGTTTTGTCCCATTTCCAAATATTTGTTAAGTCTGTCCTAGTACTTGAATGTCTTTCCTTCACAAAATTAAATATGTGTAAATTTAGAGTTTGTTATATCCCTGGAATGAACAAAGAATGAATGATCTACTTACTGTATTTCCTAGGTGACATGGCTTGACTGTCAGACAATGCTGACTCGAGGGACCAAGGGCCATTAACATGTACTATGCTGGGTCAGCCAATGTTAATATTTTGTTCTACGTCTTGCACTGAGGTGCTAGATTGTTGCTACTAATGCAGCCCTTACTTTTCCCCACTTCCAGCAACAAGGATAGAGCCTGACCGAAACCAGGATCTTTTATTTCTCCTGAAACTGCATCTGTGACCAATGTTGGCTGCTTGGTTTTGGTAGAAACCAAAAGCTGAAAACAAAACTGCCTCCCAGGGGCATAGCCAGACACCCAATTTTGGATGGGCCTGGGCCCCGGATGGGTGAGCAGAAGAACCCTGCCCCATCCCACAGATGCTTTGATCTCTCCTTCTCTCACCTGCATGCCATATGGTCTCTCAAACATACCTTGTAAATAGCAAATTTCCACTGGCAGTGAGCAGCAACTAATACACACTGCTCATGTTGGCCCCACAGCCTTCCCACTGATGCAACTTCCTGTTTCTACATAGGTGGGAAGGCGACAGAGGGAAGGCTGTGTGGCCAGTGCTTCCTAAGGCGAAGATCTGCTATTTACAAGGTATGCAGGAGACACAGTTGTTGGGAGTTTCCAGCTGGTGGAGTTTGGGAATCCCTGCCAGTCACATCATAGGTGTGTTAGTGCTGGGAAGGCCTGAGCCCAAAGTAGGTGGGTCAGGGCCCACCCCGGGGCCACCCTTGGCTACGCCACTGCTTCCCCCGCTCCATTGCTGTAGCCAGGGCCGGTCTTAGCAAGTGCGGGACCCTGTGCAGACCAATTTGGTGGGGCCCCATCCTTGCCCCGCCCCTACCCTAGCTCCGTCCACCCTAGCTCCACCCCATTGATAAGATTATTCCATTTTTAGAAATTTTTTTTATTTATGAAATTTCAAATAAAGACAAATGAAGCTAAACTTGTACAAAAAAACTGATTGAAATAATAAGCACAATGCTATCATCATGAAACCTCCCCTCCCCAGAAATTATTCAGTTCAAGTCCACTACAATTAGTAGTTCCAATTCTCATAACAAAGGAGAAAATAAGGACAAATATTAAGAAAAGATCCAGCACAGTGCTACAGTGTACAAGGTATGCCAGGAATGCTTTATCTGCCTATGGCTGGAGAGAGGTTGAGTGACTCGATGCGGTCCCGGTCCGGGTCGGAGCGGAGGCACGAGGCAGAGTTGAGGCACACTGAGCGGGGCCCCCTTAGGCGCAGGGCCCTATGCGGCTGCCTTGGTCGCCTCTGCCTAAGACCGGCCCTGGCTGTAGCAGCCCCCTCCTGGGCAGGGGATACTTCTCTGTATTAGGGCCAGTGCTTTTTTTGTGCCGGTACGCAACGGTACGGCGTACCGGCACCTTTTTTTGCCCGCCCCGCCCCCCCCACAACACTCCGGGCGAGTCCTGCACTTAGTTTTTTTTTTTTAAGACTCAGAACGCGCGAACGATGCAGCCAGCAGCGATTGAAAGAGGCTATCTGCTGGGCTGGCGTCTGCGTCGAAGCTTCCCTCACCCTCTGCGAGCCCCGCGAAACAGGAAGTTGTAACAACGAAGGCGGGACTCGCAGAGGGTGAGGGAAGCTCCGACGCAGACGCCAGCCTCTTTCAATCTCTGCCGGCTGCATCGTTCGCACGTTCTGAGTCTTAAAAAAAAAAAACTAAGTGCAGGACTCACCCGGAGTGTTGCGGGGGAGGGGGGGGAAGGATTGGGGAAAGAGGGAAACCAACAGAGGGAAGGATTGGGGAGAGAGGGAAAGAGGGAAACCAACAGAGGGAAGGATTGGGGAGAGAGGGAGAAACCAACAGATGGAAGGATTGGGGAAAGAGGGGAAAAACAGATGGAAGGATTGGGGAGAGGGGAAAACAGATGGAAGGATGGTGAGAGAGAGAGGGAAAACACAGATGGAAGGATGGGGAGAGAGAGGGGGAAAAACAGATGGAAGGATGGGGAGAGAGAGGGGGAAAACAGATGGAAGGATGGGGAGAGAAAGAGGGAAGACGCTGGATGGAAGAATGCAGAAAGAAATAGGGGAGACACTGGAAGGATGGGGAGAGAAAGCAGAGCTGCTGGATGGAAAAGGGGAATAGAGAAAGACTGGAGAATAAGAGGAAGGGGCATGGGGAGAACAAGGGTGAGGAAAAGATGAAAAGCCACAGGTAGATGAAGGAAATTAAAGAATGGATAGTAAGAATGAATTAAATCTGGACAGAGAGAGAGCCTGAAAAATATTGAAGAAAGCAAAGAAAAAGGAGACAAAAATGACAAATGGCACAGAAGAGTTAAGCGAAAACAAAGGAAAGCAGAATCACAGACTGGGACCAATATGGAAAGAAAAACAGTCACCAGACAACAAAGGTAGAAAAAAATCATTTTAGTGTTTGTAATATGTCCAATTTGAGAATTTACATTGGCTGTCTTATTTTGCACTGGGTATACTGGAGCTGTAAGAGCTTACAGAGATTATTTATCATGAAAAAAATCACGTTATTTTTTTCTCCTATAGTACTATAATATTTTCAATGATGTCTGTTTATATGCGCCATGGCTGGTATAGGGGGTGTGGTTAATGTGGGTGTGGCTATCATAGGGGTGGAGCCATATGTGGTGACCCCGCCCATAATGAGTACCGGCACCTTTTTTTCTACAAAAAAAGCACTGATTAGGGCACAATAGCCTAATAGTTTATTTAAAATTTAACATAAAATGGTAAATAAACCACCATGGTTTAAAAAAAAAAAAGTGCATATCATATCAAGTAATTCATACACAAACATCACAAATTATCCTCTTCCCCCAGTCACCCTAACACACAGACTTATGACACCCCACCATTAGATCTAACTACCTATACTAAACTCACCCTCCCCATACCAACCCTCCTTCCTCCCCCAATATTAGCTACAATGCTCTTGTCACAAATACTAGAAAGGAAAAGGAAGCCAACTGTACATGTCTATAGAGACAGTTTGCCTATTTACCATTTTAATATGTTGTGCACTGATTTCTACTATGCCAGCCAAGTCCATGCCAAACTTGTTTCTACATCATTTGCCCACTTACATCTCTTGTTAACCATGTGCTGCTGCCACCCATGGTAGTTGTCTGCATTGGCCCTGGAGCAAGAATGTGCTCTTGCAGCTCACAGCAAGTTTGGGACATGAATTTCATAATCTAAATTAAAGAGCTATTTTAACATACCAAGTCAAAAGTATCCAACATCTGTTGTGCAAGTTTATGTTAACATTTAGAAATGCAATAAACCACAGAAAAACTCCATACACACTTCAGTTCTCATCTTTTACATCTGGTCTTGAGGGACCAACTTAACACTGGGAAGGGCAGCTTACCCGCTGGTGCCTAGGCAAGGATGCTGTGACCTCGTCCAGGGTCTAGACTAAGAAAATGGGAGGGTTTGGGAGAAAGTCGGAGGGTTGAACCACATTGGCTGTTTTACTTTTAACATACTGCAGACCTGTGAAAAAATTAGGATGGCCGATTGTCTCCCGGGAGAGATCAGGTAGGCCCTTCCTCGGTGGTATTTAATAGAGCCCCTCTTGAGTAGCAAAGCCTTTCACTCTGCTTCTCTAAGGCAGCTTTTCCACCCTCATGTTTTTCTTTTCTTTTTTGCAGGCAGTTGCTGTTAAACAGAGCAACTTTGACATATGTTGTAACTCAGTTATCCATGGCATGGAGTACTGGCTTAGAAGGGGTGAGCAGGCACTAGCAAGTCTCTAGGTGTCAGGTGACCCGGATGTTAAGTTAACATGGAGGTCCATGCTCTTTTGACCTAAGCTGCTAAGGTGGGGCAGTGGGCAAGAGCTGCTTAGCTGCAGTGGAGTAGCAAGGGGGGGCGGTGGGGGCAGTCCGCCCTGGGTGCACGCCGCTGGGGGGTGTCGTGGCGCGCGCCTGCTCCTCCAAGTTCGCTAAACTTCGTTCGTTCGCTGCAGCTCCCTCTGCCCCGGAATAGGAAGTAATCTGTTCCGGGGCAGAGGGAGCTGCAGCGAATGAACGAAGTTTAGCGAACTCGGAGGAGCAGGCGCACGCCGTGGCACCCCCCCCAGCGGCATGCACCCGGTGGGAGGGGGTGTCATTTCACCAGGGGGGGGAGGCGCGCATCGGCGCTCCACCCCGGGTGCCATCCAGGCCAGGAACGCCACTGCTTAGCTGTTATAGCAAGCAGTGGAGTGACCTCAAATTACTTGTAGCTCGGGTAAAACTGTTAAAATGTTTTAAATAGAAGTAAGGTGCAGCCTATTGTAAAACCAATCTGTCTTAAGTGTGAATTAGAGAGTGACACGGGGACAGGGACCCACAGTAACTGCAGGGATGAGGACAGGGACAGAGCCCATGGGGACAGGGACAAATTTTGTCCCAATGTCACTTTCTACTTTGAAGACTGTTAAATGAACTGGACTGTTATTCATATTTGATTGATGCAGATGGCTATGTTTTTATATTTTGCAAACACAAGCAAACATGCTGGCCACAACTAGCAAAATTTGCATGAGGGATGCTGTACATCCTGCTACCAGCACAGCTTCTAAGAAGACATCTTCTATTGCAGGAGGGACTGTGGAAGACAGGAGAACTACACTGAATCCTGACATTGTTGATGATTTCGTATTCATCCACAGATTTTAAAAAATCATAACAGTGCTTCATAGGGCATATTTCTCAACTCTAGTGCATACAGAACAGGTTGTATTTTGTACCCCTGGACATTTTAACAGGGTGGATTATGATTTCTTGGGGTAGTAGAAGTCAACTATTATTGGGGTTGTAAGGATAGAGGGTGATGGTGGGAGGGTTTATTATAGCTGCTCATTGCTATTTTCTATTTGTAATTTATACACAACAGTTGCACAGCATATTGTTCCTTTTTATACTTTAATTAAAAAAAAAAAAGATTTAAATATAAAATCATAAGTTTCCTTGTCATCAGCAGCAGATGAATCCATTAACTGATGGGTTGTATCCGCCTACCAGCAGGTGGAGATAGAGAACACTGAAAAACCACAGTGACCCTTGGACGGCAAGCCCCTTCTGCCTTCAATATTTCTCTGTCTCCCAGCAGGTGTGGACGTCGCTCGATCAGCTCCTCGATTTCTGCCCGAGGTGGCTCCTGTGCTTTGCCAGTAGAGCAGGGGTGTTGGGGCTGGTGGTGCCCACTTTAAAGGCATATAGGTTCGCCCTATCCCTGCCTTACCCATTCCCCCTCCTCCCGGCGTCCCTCTGTTGCTGCCTGCCTCCAAGTTTCCTCACAGTGTTAAAAAAAAAAAAAAAGGGGGCGCGCTTATACAGCGTTGCTATTTCTGAGGCAGAGACAGAGACAGAACCCACAGGGACGGGGCATGGACGAAGTTTAGCCCCGTGTCATTCTCTAGTGTGAATTATAACTGTTATTGGTTATTGAATTATAACTATTGTGTGTGTCGGGGGGGGGGGGGGGGGGGGGGGAAGCTATGGGTTTATGGTGACAGGCAGTCCTCTCCAGGGTTGAATTTTCCTCAATGAGGGCATAAGTCATTCCCTTCTGAATCACTTCAGCAGTGTTAACAGCTGCTGGGTAATTGTTAGAGCAGAGTTAGGAATTAAGCAGAGAAGCCAACACTGAACAAATACTCAGAGCTTTGCACTGGGCTACTAAGGATATGAAAAGGAGCATTTCAAAACAGCAAACTGAGCTGTTCAAAAAAAAAATGGAGATGTAACCAGAGAGGTATTAAATATATAAATTTTAAGAGCGACAGTCTCAGAGAGAGGGGGTAAGTGATGAGTGAGGAGAAACCAACACATACCAGAGCATGTCACACTGATCAACACTAACATGTTTCACCCAGATATATTAATTTCACTGGTGTACTGCATGAAAAGAAAGATATACCACATCTGTGGATATTAAGAAAACAGCAGATAATTACAAGACTCTACCCTTATTTGGTTCTCTTCTTTCCCCAGTCAGGAAGCCACAGCCACAATCATGCCTTTGTGCCCAGCTAAAAGGGCTTTTAGGGAGTTCTTAAAAAAAAAAAAAAAAAAATCAGGGATACGTTTCCTTTTATGGAGACATCTTGGTTCTTTCCACGCACAATACCCTGGGGTGACCACAAATCCTTGCTGGTATTTCCTTTGAAGCCCTAAGATAAGAATGCAGTATGTAAATATTTGCTGTCTGAATCTCACTATTTATATAGGAAAAACAGAAGTGTTTGTAATTGGGGGGAGGATGCCCTGACCCAGGACAGCTGTTAAAAACCCTTCTTGCGGGTGAAAGATGACAGATTCCTGGATTGTCCAACTTAATATGTCTTCTCTATGAAAAATGTTTGATGGGCATGTTTAACTTGGATTATTTGATTTTTCAGTTGTCTCAAAATACACATCTAACTTTGAAATCCACTGTCTCTCTGCAGGAATTGAAGCAAATTAAAGATTTTAACCTGTAAAAACAAAAACAAAAAACAAACTCGTTTCATCTAGCAAAATGCTACTCAAAATGTCTTACAGCTGTTGTAAGTTATGTTTCTCAATTCTTTGGAAAACAAAGTTTGTGCCAGAAATACTTAGGCTAGACTGCTGTAGCATTGTACTGAAGGCCTGTTTTGAGGAAAAGGCCCTGCAGAAATCAAAATAATGATTTCCTATCGACCCTTTCTGCAATCCAGGAGCCCCAGCACAATGGAACCAGCTGTGATTACACAATCACTAGATCCAGAGCTCTCTGCCAAGCTGTCACAGAATAGAAGCTACTGAATTTGCATCAGCATCCTTATGGCAATGGACAAACTGAGGGATTTATGTATTGTTACTGGACTGTTTTAGCTCACTAATTCAAAATAACAATGAACCCAATATTCAAGTGGCAGTCAGCGATTAAAGTGGCGACTGCCACTGGCTGAATCTGACCTGGATCTTCTACGCTGGGCCCAACTGATGTCCCGCCTCCTCCTGTGTGAAGTACTTCCTGTTTCTGCATAGGCAGGAGGGGACGAGGGAGGCAGGATGGACCTATTGCAGCAAAGTATGCGTTAACACAATAACTCAGGTGCTAGCATACAGGAGCAGGAGAGATAAGAAACTGAGGAAGCAGATGCAGCAAATGGGTTTGGGGTGTGTGCACCACACTGTAGGAGGGGTCCTTAAGATTGTTTGCCCCTGGCCCTGCCCCATCTCTGGGGCCCTGTAACTGCCCCAGATATTGCCAATAACTGAAACATCCACATATCCACCTTCTGTTGCTGAGCATCTGCTCTAGGAGCAAGTTAGTGCTCTAACTGGGCAGGAACCTCTCTTGATGGTTAAATTAGAACATAGGAACAGCCATACTGGGTCAGATCAAATGGTCCATCTAGCCCGGTACCCGGTTTTCAACAGTGGCCAAGCCAGGTCACAAGTACCTGGCAGAAACCCAAATAGCAACATTCCATGCTACCAATACCAGGGTAAACAGTAGGTTCCCCATGTCTGTTTCAATAGCAGACTATGGACTTTTCCTCCAAGAACTTGTCCAAACCTTTTTAAAACTCAGATACGCCAATGCTGTTATTACATCCTCTGGCAAAGAGCTCCAGAACTTACTATTTGTTGGATGAAAAAAATATTTCCTCCTATTTGTTTTGCAAAGTACAGTGCAAGCCACTTAAGTGCAAGGGTCTGGGACCAAAGAAATGCATGCAGTTAACCAGAGCGTGCACTTAACCATTGTGACCCAAAGAAGCTTGATATCCGATAAACATATGTACAGTACTGTTTATTATACGTACAGTATACAGTCTCCGTTAACTGACATTAGGCTAACTTGAAGTAATCAGTTATAGTCCTCTGTACACTAATAGGTCTGTGAGTTCCATAGATTACGTCTGCCAGACAGTAAAACCTGTCATAGCACTGACATCCAGTGGCCTCCAGATAGGTCCGTACGGTGTTCAGACTCTCCAGCGCTCTTGCAAAAGTGACAGGTGGAGGTTTCATCAGCATGTGCCTCGCTGCTCATTTCATCCTCAGCCGTTGTTGCCTGCATGTAGGTGCATATCTCCACATCAGTGCTGTCATCAGCTGTTTGTAGATCGTAATCAACTGCTAAGTACATAAGTACATAAGTACATTGTACATAAGTAGCAATGAAACTCTTCAGTAACACCGGCTGGGATGTCAATAACCTGTTCATGTGACATTTGCAACAGCTGCATCCCCCTCCACATCCATAAAGCTTGCCCACTTGTAGCAGTTCACAATGGTTGCCTGTGTAACATGATTCCAGGCTTCTTTCTGCATATGTAGGGAATCCAACAGTGATAGATTACGAGCTAGTTCAGTTCAACAGCACGTTTATCCTTGCCAGTCTGGTCATCCATAATGCTCATCAGACGATGCAGCACAAGGTCCCGATAATGTTGTTTGAAATTGGCTATTATGCCCTGATCCATAGGTTGGATCAGAGAGGTAGTGTTTGGTGGCAGGAAGACCACCTTGATGTTAGACAACCTGACATCATCCCTGTGTGCAGCACAGTTATCACAAAGCAACAAAATCTGATGCCTTTGTGCCCGCATTCTAGTGTCTAACTTCTTTAGCCACTGCTTCCAAATTTCCCCAGTCATCCATGAATTTGCATTAGCCTCATATGACACAGGAAGTCACTTAACTTTCTTGAAGCAACAGGGCTGTTTGCTCTTTCCAATGACGAGGGGTTCCAACTTCTCACTCCCATCCATATTGCAGCAAAGGAGGATAGTAGGTCAGTCCTTCGACGTTTTACCTCCAGTAGTTTTGGCATGTTTGAATGCAAGTGTTCCATCAGGAATCGCTCGCCAGTAGAGATGGATTTCATCAGCATTGAAAATGTCACGAGGTGCAAACTCGTTCAAGATGGTAGGAAGAACTGAAACAACCCAATTTTCAGCACCAAAGTCATCAGCGTCTTGTTTCTCACCATGCTGTTTCTTGAATTTTATGTTGTTCCTCTCCTTTCATCTTTCTAACCATCCAACAGTGGCTTTGAATTCGGTTAGTCCAAGACTTTCAGCTAACTGGTTAGCTTTCTCCATAAGCAATGGACCACTGACCGGAAACTGTCTGCTCCTGACTCGAGAAAACCACCGAAGAGCATCTTCTACCTCCTCAGCTTTTCCCTGCCCGTTTTCGTTTCCGTTGTGGATTTGTATTGTTTTGCCAGTCTTCCAGAAGCTGGTCTTTCTGCTTCAAGACACGTAAAATTTGACTGGGATTGACACCATATTCTTTAGCAATAGATGCTTGACTGTTTGTTTTCTAATTTTTTAAAGAACTTCTATTTGTTCAGCCAGTGTTAAAGTCTTACAGTTCCCGCTGCTGCGACGACCCCAGTGTACACTAACAACATTTTTTCACTTATTCTGCCTGTGGCAGTTAAAGGGGCGGTAAATTTGAAATCTCATTGGTTGTCAAGCGCCAATCGGCTTCCATATTCTGTCCGCGCGCTTATGCGGAGTCTTTCCTGCAGAGGAGCGGTTTTAAAACCATGCATATAAGCGAATCTGGCACTTATCAGTGGTGCACTAAACTGAAGTATGGCATGCAGTTAAACAGAGCATGCGCTTATCCAATGTGCACTTAAATGGAGTGCACTGTATTTCCATGCAACTTCAAGCATCTCCTAGTCTTTGTACTTTTGGAATTAGTAAAAAGTGAGGTTGCACCATAGAGCGATAAGAAGTATAGTATTTTCGGTCTTATTTTACCGTCTCTTTCCTAATAATTTCTTACATCCTATTTGCTTTTTTGGCCACCTCTGCACCCTGACAGAAGATTTCAGCATATTATCTACGACACCTAGATCTTTTTCTTGGGTGCTGACCCCTAATGTGGACCCTAACATCAGATAACTAAGATTCGGATTATTCTTCCCAATGTACGCCACTTTGCAATTGTCTACATTAAATTTAGTCTGCCATAAGGATGCCCAGTCTCCCAATTTCCTAAGGTTTTCCTGCAATTTTTCACAGTCTGCATGTGTTTTAAGAACCTTGAATAGTTTGTATCATCGGCAAATTTAATCACTTCACTCATTTCAATTTCCAGATTATTTATAAAATATGTTAAATAGCACCAGTCCCAGTACTAATCCCTGCGGCATTCCACTATACACCCTCCTCCATTAAGAGAAAAATGACCATTTAACCCTACCCTCTGTTTTCTGTCCAATAACCAATTCCTAATCCACAGCAGAACATTGTCTCCTATTCCATGACTAATTTTCTCAGGAGTCTCTTATGAGGAACTTGATCAATAAAAGCTAGTCACACTACATCAACTGGCTCACTTTTATACATATGTTTATTCACACCTTCAAAGAAATGAAGCAAATTGAGGACAGACTTCCCTTGGCTGAACCCACACCGACTGTCCCATTAAACCATGTTTATGTATTCCATAATTTTATTCTTTATAGTAATTTCCACTATTTTACCCAGCACTGAAGTCAGGCTTATTTCCCAGATCACCCCTGGAACTCTTTTTAAAAATCTGTGTTACATTGGCTGCCCTCCAATCTTCAGGCACTACAGATTTTAGTGGCAGGTTACATATTACTAAGGATGATCAGCAATTTCATGCTTGATTTCTTTCAGTACCCTTTGATTTTTTGCCATCCAGTCCAGGTGATATACTACTATAACTGGGCGATTTGGCTCAGTACCGAGATTTTAGGTCCTCCACATCACCCTTGAAAACTATTTCTAGTACAGGTAGATCTTTGTACATGTTCCATAAGGACCAAAGCAAAGAATTCATTCAGTTTCTCAGCTATGAGCTTGTCCTCCATGAGTGCCCCTTTTGCTCCTCTGTGAAATAACAGTACCATAGATTCCTTCACAGGCTTTCTGCTTCTGATGTTACCTGAAAAAGTTGATATTTATTAAAATTTATTTACTGCCTTTTTGAAGGAATTCACTCAAGATGTTGTACAGTAAGAATAAAAACATGAGCAATAGGCAATTACAGCAGTAAAAATATTCAAACAATACAAAATATGGTACAGTATACCACTTACAATTTCAACATTTTAATTGACAGTGGAGGGTATAAGAAAGATGGAACATATAGATAGGTAAGAGTAAGAAGAGTTAGAAAGTAAGGTGACTAAAGAAAGTTGCACATGAGGTCAGAGAGATGATTAACATATAGATAGGTAAGAGTTAGAAAATAAAGTGACTAATTTAACGAAGGGTGCACACGAGGTCAGAGAGATTGTTAAATAATATCTCAGCTAGGGTAGGCATGGATAAACATGTCCTGCTGAAGTACGTGCAGCCCATGTCACTCCTCTTGTGTTTGAGTGAGACTAACAAGCTAGTTACTTCTTCCATTAAGGGCCTGGTTAAACAGCCAAGCTTTCACCTGCTTCCTGAAGTAGAGATAGCCTTGTGTTAAGCAGAGCCTTTCAGGCAGTGCATTCCAGAGTGTGGGGGCTACTCCGGAGAAGGCTTGCTTGTAATGTCTTTTGCAGATGATGTTAGTGAGTCTTTGAGAGGATCATCCTACTTTTCAGGTACTCAGGGCCATTTCCTTTAAGGGCACTGAAGAATTTAGCCGTATTGTACTGGTAGCCAAATAAGTTTTCAAAAATAGTGTGATGTGGTCACATTGCTTGCAACAGCATTCTGAATCAATTGGAGCTGGTGCAGGCCCTTTGTAGTCAGACTGTTGTATAGTGCATTGCAGTAATCCAGTCTTGATGTTATCATGGCATGCACAACTAGGAGAAGATTTACCAAGGAGGGAGGCAGCATAGCTGTTGCAAATAGTAGAAGCAGCTCTTGAAGGTTGCTTGGATTTGGGAAAAAAAAAAATCAGTAAGTGTTGAATCTAATTGTATTCAAAAAAGGTTCCAGACTTGTGATTTAAGGTGGGGGGGGGGGGGGGGGGGGGGGGGGGGGGGGGGGGGGGGGGGGGGTGGGGGGGGGGGGGGGGGGGGGGGGGGGGGGGGGGTGGGGGGGGGTGGGGGGGGGGGAGTTCATACTTCCCAAAAGATATTTTGATGACAGGTACGTATGCACTTGTGTTAGGGACCCAGAGAAGCTCAGTTTTACTTGGGTTCAGGCAAAGTTTGTTGTGTTTAGTCCATTCTTGAATTAACGTTAGACAGGTAATCAGTTTATTCAAGACAGTAGGCAAGTCAGGTTCAATGAGTATGAGTAGCTGTACAGCATCTTTGTAGATGTAAGTGTCCATTGACCTAATCAGCTCAGCTAGTGGCTTGAAGTAGATATGGAACAGAATAGGTGATAGGACTGTTCCATTGATACCTGTTTGCATAAGAGCAAACTTTTCAAAATTATTGGGGGTGCTAAGCCTAATGGAAATAACCCCTCCCTGGACACATACAAGGAATTTTAATATTGGGGGTGCTCAAGCACCCACAGCGTTAGCTCCTATGCCTGTTGTCAGTCATGCTAGCATGATATCATGATCCAGTGTCAAAAGCTGCTGAGAAATCTAGCAGTACCAACACTGAGGCAAACCCAGTCTCGGTTTCTATGAAGATCTAGTAGGGATACGAAGACCATTTGTTCCATAACCAGATCAGTGGTGTACCAAGGGGGGGGCGGTGGGGGTGGTCCGCCCCGGGGCAGAGGGAGCTGCAGCGAACGAGCGAAGTTAGTGAAGTCGGAGCCCACAGGAGCGCGCCGTGGCACCCCCCTAGCAGCATGCACCTGGGGGGGGGGTCATTTCGCAGGCGGGGGGGGGGGGGGGGGGGCATCGGCGATCTGCCCCGGGTGCAATCCAAGCTAGGAACGCCACTGATCCAGATTGGTCAGTTTCTTCTACCCAGATCATTAAGTTGAACATAGACTGTTCTATAAGTTTTCCTAGAAATGGGATGTTGGATACTGGCCGGTAACTTTCAATTTTGTCCTGTCAAGGTTGTTTCTTTAGCAAAGGGTGAACCACTGCCCTTTTAATGCTGTTGGTAGTTGCCTGTTAAAAAGAAGCATTCACAATTTTTGTGGCACCTTCTTTGAGGCCCATACTTGCCTGCTGCATTATCTTTGATGGGCAGGGGTCGAGGGAGCAGGTAATTGATTGAAGGTCTCAGGATTTTGTCAAGGCTCTCCTCTGTCATTGGGTTAAAAGTGTCCCATCTGTCAGAAGGGGGCGAGTTTGTGCACTCCTGGTTAACTGACTGGAGACTGGATGGGATTGCCTGTAAATCCTGCAATTTTGTTGGCAATGCAGCAAAATCATTGCAGTTCAGTTTAGACTGGGCAGACTGGTTCTGTTGTGGGGGTTGTAGTAGGTTGTTTACTATACTGAACTGCTTGGTTGAATTGACAGCCTGTGCAATGCATTGAGAGGCATATAGGTTTTTTTTGGTTGCTGTTAAGGTTTGGCGGTACTTTGTCATGTGCTTCCTAGTTTTCTTCCAGGCAAGATTTATACCATCTCCTTTCCAGTTTCCATCCTTCACGTTTAAGGATCTGAAGTTCTGGAGAAAACCAAGGAGAGTGTTTGTGAGTGGGGCATAACACCTTTTTTAGTGGTGCCATTTTCTTCAAGGTTGTGGCTAAGTGTGCATTCCAAATGTCAACCTATTCGACCACTGTAGTTGTCTTGTCATCCAGTTGCGGATAGTCCAAGACTTCTAGGAAATTCTCAACAGTCAGCTTTTTTGTCTCTGGGAGGTGTCATTTGTTTCAGGTAGTCACTTGGGTGTTATTTCAATACCGTTATCGCAGAATTCTGGGATGTAAACCCCTTTGTAGAATACCAGGTCTAGTATATGACCCTTTTTGTGGGTTGGATAATTGATCACCTGTGTAAATCCTGTCATCGTGTCCTGAAAGGCAGCTGTGGAGGTATCTGGGGTTTTGATGTGTAGTTTGAAGTCTCCCATGATCACCAGCCTAGGGTAATTCAGGGTCACTTGAGTAAATCAGGTCTAGGAATTCTCGTTATGAGGTGCTCGGTTTACCACAAGCAGCCAGATCGGTTTCTCCTCTTCAAGTTGGATTAAAAAAAAAAAAAAAAAAAAAAGATTCTAATTCATGTACCTGGGGGATAGAAATTCTGTGCAGTTCGATTGTATCCTGAATCAAGACTGCTACCCCACCACCCAATCTTCCTGGTCTTGGTTGATGTTGGATGTTGAAACCTGTTGGGCATAGTTCAGCCAGTGGAACCCCCCCCCCCCCCCCCAACTTTCATCTAGCCAGGTTTCACTTATTCCTTGAATGTCAAGATGCTATTCACATATGACGTCATGGATCACCAAGGAATTCTTTGCAGGTGCTCTGGCATTCACCAGTCCTATAGTTCAAGGGTGGTCTGGGGGTAGCTTTGGTGTGGCAACGAGGTGATATTTTAAGTACTGTTATGTAGGTGTTTTACCTCTTGCACTGTTGCTTTCTTTTTGGTTGGTGGGGATTATAGTTTCCTCTCCCACACACCACTGGGATCCCTGAGGAACATTTTTTTTATGTCAGAAGCTAGTTAGGCAAAATTTTAGTGGGTGGCATTGCAGTCCACCCTGTGGATCAGCACTCTTGCAGGAACTTAGTCTTCATATTTTCTTTTAGCCTTTGTTATGAATTGCCAGTGCTTATGTTGCTTCTTATTTACTTCATTTGGGTACCTCATTTTTTTCCATGCCTGATCTACAAGTTGATTGTCGAAAGAGATGGACGTCCATCTTTACACATAAAATCGGAACATGGACGTCCAAACCTGCATAATTAAAACCTGATTTTGGACATCTCCAACTGCAGTCCATCAAAAAGGATGTCCAAATCTCAAGGGGGCATGCCGGGGGTGTGTTCCTAAGACATGGACGTCTTTCAGGGATAATGGAAGACTAAAACTTAGATGTTTTGAGCTAGACCTGTTTTTATAATGAATAGCTGCAGTGGGAATTGAACCCACTTCCCCAGGATCAAAGTCTGCTGCACTAACCACTAGGTTACTCCTCTACAAAAGGTGCCCCAAATGACCAAATAACCCCTGGAGGGACTCTGGGATCACCTCCCATTCCTTCCCCAAATCACAACACATTTTTCCAAACAGCACTTTGTAGAAAATTACCTTTCCTGTTCTGATTTTGGACATTTTACAAAAAACGTCCAAATTCAGACTTAAATGTCATATCAAAAAAAAAAAACCCTTGTGCATTTGATTTGCCCAAAGTCACAAGGAGCAGCAGTGGGAATTGAACCCATGTTGCCAGGATCAAAGCCCACTGCCATAGGCGCCCCGTATAAGAGGCTTGGGGAGGCTAAGCCTCCCCAGCCCAATCGTCGACTTCCGCTTGTGGTGCAGCCCACCCTCCCGCCCCGCGTATTTTCATCTTTTATTTCCGTGGCAGCGACGTCAATGAAGAAAAAGACTACAGGCTCGCCACCAGCTTCTCCCTTCTCTCTGCTCTCGCGGAAACAGGAAATGCATCACGGGACACTGTGTGCAGAGAGAAGGGAGAAGCTGGCGGCGAGCCTGTAGTCTTTTTCTTCATTGACATCGCTGCCACGGAGCGTATGGAGGTAAGCTCCGCCCCCTTTAGCCTCCCCAAACAGTTGGGCTACCGACCGTCTATGCCCACTGCACTAACCATTAAGCCACTCCTCTGTTTTGGACGTCATTGCCTTCAAAAATTGTCCAAATCCAAGGATGTCCATCTTTTTTCGAAAATGACCTTTTTCCCGACTCCGAATTTGGACGTTTTACAAAGACGTCCAAATTCCAACTTAGACATTTTTCGAAAATGCCCCTCCACGTGTCCTAACCTTTGTGGCTGATCCTTTTAGCTTCTTTTTAACCATTTTTCTCATTTTATTACAATCACCGTTTCAAAAATTAAATGCAGCAACAATAGATTTTCTTTTGTGGCTTCAACTCAGATAATAGTTCAAACTTGATCATGTTATGATCACCATTTCCCAGGGAACCCAAACACTTACCTCTTGAACTATGCCCTGCACATCACCAAGGACTCATCTAAAATGGCTCCTCCTCGTTGATTCAAGACCAGTTGCTCCAAGAAGTCATTTATTACATCTAGGAATTTTATCTCCCCAATGTAACATTTATCCAGTCAATATTGGGGTAACTGAAATCACCATTATACTGTTGCCCAATTTGCCAGCTTTCCCAATTTCTGTAAACATGTCTTCATCCATCTGTTCATTCTGTCCTGGCAGAAAATGGTATACTCCTGTTCACACATGGAATTAATATCCATAATGATTCCATGCTGCTGTTTCATATGTAATGTTTACTTTGACTCAATTCCCTCTAACATATAGTGCACCCCCCTCCTCCAATATGATCCTCCATCATTGCAATATAATTTGTATCCTGTTAACAGTATCCCATTGATTGTCTCTTTCCACCAAGTCTCTGAGATGCCTATTATATCTACCTCATCATTTAGTGCTATATAATGTAACTATCCCATCTTATTTTTTTAGGCTTCTAGCGTTTGTATATAGGTACTTACTACTACTACTTAACATTTCTCGAGCGCTACTAGGGTTATGCAGCGCTGTACAAATTAATAACTAAGGACGGTCCCTGCTCAGAAGAGCTTACAATCTAAAGGACGAAATGTCAAGTTGGGTAGTCTAGATTTCCTGAGTAGAGGTGTTGTGATTAGGTGCCGAAAACGACATTGAAGAGGTGGGTTTTGAGCAATGATTTGAAGATGGGTAGGGAGGGGGCCTGGCGTATGGGCTCAGGGAGTTTGTTCCAAGCATGGGGTGAGGCGAGGTAGAAAGGGCGGAGCCTAGAGTTGGCGGTGGTGGAGAAGGGTACTGAAAGGAGGGATTTGTCTTGAGAGTGGAGGTTACGGGTAGGGACGTAAGGGGAGATGAAGTAGAGAGGTAAGGAGGGGCTGCAGATCGAGTGCATTTGTAGGTTAGTAGGAGAAGCTTGAACTGTATGCGGTATCTGATCGGAAGCCAGTGAAGTGACTTGAGGAGAGGGGTAATATGAGTATATCGGTCAAGGCGGAAGATAAGACGTGCGGCAGAGTTCTGGATTAAGACGTGCGGCAGAGTTCTGGATGGACTGAAGGGGGGATAGGTGGCTAAGTGGGAGGCCGGTGAGGAGTAAGTTGTAGTAGTCAAGGCGAGAGGTAATGAGAGAGTGGATGAGAGTTCGGGTTGTGTGCTCAGAGAGGAAGGGGCGAATTTTGCTAATGTTGTAGAGGGAGAAGCGACAGGTCTTGGCTATCTGCTGGATATGCGGGAGTTGCGGGCAGATGAGACGGGGATGATGAGGGTGTTATCAACTGAGATAGAGAGAAGGGAGAGTGATATAGGTACTTCCCACATTGTGTTTGTTTTTCGTTGCATCTACAAGCTGCTTAGAAGTTGACAGGGATAATTTGCATCCTTTACCCCTGCTGTTTCCTTAAATACACTTGGCTTTATTTCAGCATTGTTGAAACCTCTCTACTGGGATTCCCTGAATGTCCCGCTTCAATGGTATCCTTCAAGGATACTCCACACCGAACCAGTGCTCCTAGTTGACTGTCTGCTGCTTCCCCCCCCCCCCCCCCCCCAATTCTAGTTTAAAAGCTGCTATCTCCCCTTTTTAGGAGTTGGTGCCAGCAGCTTGATGCCATCCTGGTCATGGTGCAGTCCACCCTTTCAGAACAGTCTCCCCTTTCCCAGAATGTTGCCCAGTTCCTAACAAATCTAAATCCCTCATCCCTGCACCTTCATCCACACATTAAGACTTTGGAACTCTGCCTGCCTCTTGTGTCCTGCGTGTGGAATGGGGAGCATTTCTGAAAAGGCTATCCTGGAGAATCTGGACCAGCTTTCTACCCAAGAGCCTAAATTTGGCTTCTAGAACCCCCCTACCACATTTTTCTATGTCATTGGTACCCAAATATACCAAGACAGCCGGCTCCTCCCCAGCACATCTAAGATCCTATCTAGGTGGAGTGGAGGAGTGACCTAGTGGTTAGCGCACCGGTCTTGCAATCCAGAGGTGGCCAGTTCAAATCCCGCTGCTGCTCCTTGTGATCTTGGGCAAGTCACTTAACCCTCCATTGCCTTAGGTACAAACTTAGATTAAGAGCCCTCCTGGGACAGAGAAATATCCAGTGTACCTGAATGTAACTCACCGTGAGCTACTACTGAAAAAGGTGTGAGCAAAATCTAAATAAATAAATAATAATAGGTGACATGAAGTCTGCCACCTTCACACCAGGCAGGCAAGTGACCAGGCATCCTCACATCCGCCAGCCACCCAGCTATCTACATGCCTAATGATTGGATACCAACTACAACAGCTGTCCTAACCCTTTCCTCCTGGTCAGTAGTTTGGAGACATCCTCTGTGCAAGAGGATAGTGCATCCCATGGTGGGCAGGTCATGGCTACAGGAGTATTTTGTACTTCACCAGGGTGATCTCTCCTTTTAAGAGACCTCGCTCCTCCAAGGTGGCAGAGGGGCTGCCAGACTGGAGGTTGGACTTCTCTACAATGTCTCTCTAGGTCTCCTGTGTACCTCTGCCTACCTCAGCTCCTCCAAGTCTGTTACTCTAGCCTCAAGAGAGCAGACATATTCTGAGAGCTAAGAGCTCTTTGCATCAGGCACACACAAACTCTCACCAACTGGGAGAATTGTACATGTGACACTCAATACAAAAAAAAAAAAAAAGACTAGATCAGTGGTATTCCTAGGGGGGGGGCGGTCTGCCCCGGGTGCACGCCGCTGGGGGGGGGGGGGGGGGGTGCCGCGCACGCCTGTCCGTCGTTTGTTCCATGCTCCCTCTGCCCCGGAACAGGTTACTTCCTGTTCCGGGGCACAGCGGGAGCATGGAACAAACGACGGACAGGCGCACATAGCACCCCCCCCCCCAGCGGCGTGCACCTGGGAGGGGGGGGTTCACTGCACCCGGGGGGCATCGGTGATCCGCCCCGGGTGTCAGCCCCCCTAGGAACGCCACTGGACTAGATAGCACATAGCACTCCTCTTACTGCTGGACTGCGGTCTGTTTCTTAATGTTGATTTTTTCCAATAATTTAAAACTTAAGGTAACAAGGATTTTAGTCTAATATAAAAGCGTTTAGACTATATGGTATATTGTGCTCTTTTAGTGTTTTCTTAGAAAAGTAAAAAATATATATAACATTTTTAAAAACCTCTTTAACAGGACTCCTCTCGAAATTAGAATAACCAACTAAGTTGTGCTAGGGGTAGGTGGTAATGAAGACTAAGCTAGGCCCTGCTGTGCCTTCTAGAGGCTATCCGTTAAAGTTATAGGTTGTTGCAGAAAGTTCAGTTTTAAAACTATAGGGAAATGGTTTTATACTATGGAAACTAAGCTGTTCTGCAAAATTAAAAAGGTAAAGCTCTAAACTGGGGTTTCCTGTGACTAATCAGCTGTGCTCTACACCGATGCTATGGTAAACTAGAGTAGAGTAGTCTCTTAACTACTAGCATATGGAACTGTAATACAGACTGAATGCTCAAGAAAACCCTAATTCCTTAAATTGCCTTTGCTAAAATGAAGACACCGAGATAACCTATTTTAACGCTAAAAATGCCTTTCCCCAAGTTTAGAAGCAATTTCCCAGCAAATAACTTACCAATGAAGGTCTGTCCTGCTCTGCAAGTCCTCATTTCATTTTCTATATTGATCCCTATGAATTTTGGGCCAATTTTTGACTGGGCAGAGGAGACACACATGCACGCTTGAATAACTTGACTGAATTTTCAAAGTGAAGGTATGTCCTTACTCCCAATTTTGATGAGCTACCCTAGGAAACTACATGCTTATACCTGCTCTTTAGAGTGAATAAATTCTGTGTCAATTTACACATTTACAGAAAATAAAATCCCTACAACTTCATCTCCAGAATTCCTCTCCTTGTAGCTCCTTTACTTCCCTTTAGTTTGCACCTTTTCAGTTGTACCATATCAAAAATTCTCCACACATTTGGGGAGAAGAAATGTTTCAAGAAATCCATTTCTATAGTGCAGGACTTTATGTGAGGAAATTGTTATATTGTGGGTTATTTTGGATGGTTGTTATACTTCCTTGATTCTTTCCTAGTCTTAAGACCAATGTGTTATGCCTTCTCTACAGCCAAAGATTTCACCTTCTACATATTTGGATTTGCTCACACCTTTCAGTAGCAGCTTCAGGCAAGTTACATTCAGGTACACTCCCTATCCCTGAAGGGCTTGCAACCATTTTTTGTATTCTGAAGTAATGGAGGGTTAAGTAACTTGCCCAAGACCACAAGGAACAGCAGTGGTGGGATTTGAACCTGTCACCACTAGAAGTCAAGCCCAGTCCTTCACTCCATTAAGCTGCTGCAGTGGAAAGCTGATCAGGATCCTATATTGCAACTTTCTTCCTGTACCCTGGCGACTTTAGGGACCATGTGCTACCCCCTCTATGGGATCAGGGTTGCTGTCTTGCCACTTAAGGCCTTAATATTTTTTTCCCTTTTTGGTGTTTCTGCCCAACTGCCTAGAGCAGGTTCCTTAGCTGGCCTGGCAGGACCCAAGACTCTGGTGAGGCATATGTGAATCTTCATCAAGTCTTCCCATGCATAGTCATTGTGGGTATCCTGAAAACCAAACTGGCTGGGTGCATCCTGAGGACTGGGTTGAGAATTGCCAATCTGCGTTTAGAAGAGTGTATTAATTATCACATGTATGGTTATCTCCCACTTAGCAAGGTTATAGGTGTGTTCTTGATGCAGAGAACTCCTAGCTCTCAGAATGAGTCTGTTCTCATGAGGCTAGAGTAGCAGGAGCTGAGGGAGATCGAGGTACATAGAAGACTTACAGGGATGTTGTAGAGAAGTCCTGCCTCCATTCTGGCAGCCCCTGTGCTGCTTTGGAGGTAGGTAGGTCTAAAAGGAGACCACCACCCTGGTGTAGAAAGTACTCCTGTAGCCAGCACCTGCCCATTAGGGGATGCAATACCATCTTGCACTGAGAATGTGTCTCCAGGAGCTTCTGCCCAGGATAGAAGGGTTAGGTCAATCATTGTAGTTGGTGATTTGATCACTAGGCATGTAGGTAGCTGGGTGGCTAGTGGACATGAAGATTGCCTGGTCACTTGTCTGCCTGGTGTGAAGGTAGCAGACCTCATACATCACCTAGATAGGATTTTAGGTAGTGCTAGGGAGCAGCCAGCTTTCTTGAAAGAGGTGGGTACCAATGACAAAAAGAAGATGTGGGAGGGAGGTTCTAAGAGCCAAATTTAGGTTCCACCCTTCCTCTGGGAACTGCTTTCCTGTTGCATCTTCAGTCCACATCCATGAAGCACTGTGCCCCTTCCTCAATACAGTGTAGTTACTCAAAGTGCTGCATCTCAATTGCCTCTCTTTCATGCCACAGTAGAAGACTCCTAGCATCTGCATGCTGTGGTTCCCTTCTAGAATGCCACATTGAACATGCAGCAGCCCTACTGACCCATCTATAAACATGTCTCCTGCCTCTGGTGTTTCTAGGCCCTACAACAGCAGCACTATGCCAGTTGCCTCCCCTATTTAAAAATTTCACCCCAAACCAAGCACTTTCCAACAGGGTCCCTGCCTGGCCTCAAGAGAGACCTAAGCTGCTACAGCCTAGTTACAACTTCCTTGCTACAGCCTTCCTGCAGGCCACAGCAATACTTGTTAACTCTCACTACACCAGCATATATAGCTAAAGCAAGCAGTTTGCCGCCATCTGCTGGACAGAGGGCATAACCCACTGTCTAGTAAAGATGAAGAGGTATATTTGTTCTGAAAGTTGATAGGTTTTAAAAATCAAATATTTATGTTTTTGTATTCCACCAGGCACATTGGATTTGTCATCACCATTCCAAAGAAAATTTAAAACATGCCTGCAAAAACCATCTGCAGATCTTTGCCACAGTAGAAAGGCATTCAAAACTTGTTTCCTGCAGTTCAAGTTCCAAGAAGCTTTAGAGTGTCCTTTTTCTAAGAATTATGTATGTGCAACACCATCTACAGACAGTGTAGTTCAGTAGCAAATAAAAGGTGGGTAGGTCCCTAAATATTCTGAGTTCATAGTTCAAGTGAGAAAAGTGTAGAGGTTCAGAAAAGTCTTGATATTTAGTCACATGGAAGTGGTCTGTTTCATATCTGTGCTGCTCTAACTCTGTCCTACCTAGCCCATCCTGAAGTAAGCCACAGAAATGCCAGGTGTCCAGACCACAGGATAAGATATTTCAGATAGTATGTTCAGGGTACAAAGCTAGAAGCATTTTCTTTGCATATGAGGGATAACCAGTGAATTCTTTAATCCATTAAGAAAGAATTGAAAGTGCACAGTAAAAAAAAAAAAGTGCTAAGATTCAAAACAGCAAATGTAATATTTGCAGTGTAGCCTTTTCACAGGTATAATATGTCCCCCAAAAGTACCAATATATCTTCTGCTGGAAAAAAGAACAAGGCTAGAAATGACTACATGCCAATAGAATCAAACTCTTGAATGATCAGAAATTAGAAGTCTTCAGACAGATGAACTGAAATTGAACCCCCCCCCCCCCCCCCCAATACCTACACTACATGTAATATAATACTGAACAAACAAACTTCCTCCTCTATTAAGCAAATAGGCAAGTGATCCATAAGGGCTAGACTGGCTGGAAAAGGTGAGCAGACCAGAAAGACTAAATAGTCCAAAATACCTTATCGAACAGCAGTAGAGGGTGAAAACCTGTTGGAATTTAGAGATTTTATTTATAGCATTTGCATCCCACATTTTCCCACCAATTTGCAGGCTCAATGTGGCTTACATTTGCCGTAATGGCGATTGCCATTTCCGGTTAACAGAATTACAAATGGTATTGCATTAAGGTGCGTACATACATGGTAAAGAATAATACATTTTGGTATTGCATATAGGTTCCTGAGTGGTAGATTGGTTCGTAACATATGTTAGGTCATCACTTATAGAAAGATCATTTTCAACATAAGGATTAAAGTGGTATTGCATAAGGTGCGTACATACATGGTAAAGTAGAATACGTTATGGCTGAAGGAGACATTTTTATCACTTCTGGTAGTCTATGGTTGACCACCTGGTATTTTAGTCCCTTGATGCAGCCCAGAAGGGCAAAACTTCATTGTCTGGTGCAATTTTCACCTCTCCACTGCTGTTCAACAATAGTTTTTTGGACTAGTCTTCATTCGGTCTCATCTTCTCCTGCCTCCTCTATTATACAATGATTGGGAATATGCATCTTGGCTAAGTTGATATACCAAATCATTTAATGTGAAAACAATATTTTTTGCTTGTACAACGTTCTTTTCTACCTATCTGAACTCTGGTTTTCACATGTTCCCCATAGCTGATGATTTTCTGCCTCTGTCTTTAGATTTCACATTTCCTCCCACAGCCTCCCCCACATGTTTCACCACCATCACACCCCCTTCTAGCATCTCCTCAGTCCTCAGCCTCTTGTTGCCCTCTATTTTTCAGTCTAGTCCATTTCCATCCTTTGGACTTGCTCCCTCCCCAGTCCTTATTTCTAGTGTTTCATCTTCTCCTCTGTCTCCACTTTGTCATACACAGCCTCATTCTCCCTTCATTTCTACCCTCTCCCCCTCTTCAGACCCATCCAATTTCTCTCTCAAACAGCATTCTAGGTCCTTCATACCATCTTTTGACTTCCCCCTATCCTTTAACCTCTTGTTGTAAAACCTCCATCTCATTCAATAAAGAAATATTAAAAGCTTATAATTATTGAATAAGATATACAGATTTTCTTTTAGAGAAAGTGAAGATGTATATATCTCATCTCCATCCCACTTACTCTAGGTCATACTCCCATTTGTATCCTCACTCCAAACATCTAATTCCTTTTTGTCTCCCTGATCTGTCCCCCCAATTACCAACTCTCACTGGAGCTCCAGATTCTGATAAGGAACAGGTATAGCCCTCGCCTGCCTCTATGCCTCACTGTTTACTGGCAGAAATGGATTCAATTCCCATTTCTGGTCACCAGACTTGGGCAAATCACTTCATCTCCATTGCCTTAGGTATCCCACTTAAAAGGCAGATGTAACAAACCATACTATCCTTCATTGTGGCTGTTTCCCCATGTGTTATCACACAAAAACCTGCAGTAAAACCTAAAGGGTAACATTGTTGGAATGCAAATTGTATACAGATCTGCCAAATCCCAGCAGTATTTTTTTTTTTTTTTTTAACAGGAGCAAAGTTTCATTGTGGTTTTATTTCTCCTTTAGTGCAGAATCTGTCCTCTAGCTCTGGGATGAATTAAAGATTTCACTACGCAGAACAGCAGATAACCCTGTCCCAAGAAATTCCCTCATGGTCTACGTGATCCTTAGGGTGGGTGGCTACTAGGCCATCTGTTGGAATGTATTGTATTTTGCATGCATTGCCTGTCACCTATTATTTCTCTGTGATTACTCTGTGACCTCTGATGTGAATTACTTAGAGAGGTCACACAGCTATGCAACTTCCTGTGGGGGGCAGATGCAGCACATGCAGCACATGGAGCACATGGAGCTCATGATCTCTCCTAACCTGAGAGGATCTATGGTGGTGTGAGCATCCATTACCATCTAAGCACATGGAAGGAGCTGATAATACAAATGTATAGTAATATGTATATATAAGCCTGTCTGATTATAATCAAACTACAAACTGTGAGTAAACAGATGTTTTGTTACTTCAACTTTAAAGTGACTCAGCAGTGAATTATTCAGGGGTGAATGAGAGAGAGATGAAGAAAGAAATTAACATTTCTAAAGCTGAAGCTGTGTGTACTAAAATCTGCTAATTATTTACTACAAATAATCCAACAAAAGGGTTATGGGCCCAGGGCTCAGGAATTGAAAAAGAAGAGAAATATTACCAGGCAGAAAAAAAGGCCACATTTTTCTCTTAAGTTTTAAAGGAAAGATTCAGTCTGTCTCTCTCTCCCCCCACACAGCAGACAGAAGGCTAAGAAAATGGCTGAGGGAGGAAATTCACCATTGTTCTATTCTCTCAAGGTGCCTAAATTAACTGAGTTTAATTATCAGCATTGGGAACTAAGATTCATATGTCTCCTTCGAGCAAAAAGATTAAATATATGCTTAGACCAAGACAGAACAGCTGAAAATATGGCTGAATGGGACAATGCAAACTATTATGTGAAGTGCATGCTTTTGGAAGCTCTCTCAGAGAAACAAGCCATATTAGTGGAGGGAAAAGATACACCAAAGGACATTTTATATAAACTGAGAACTATGTATGCAACTACATATGCAAAGCAGCAACCAATTTGGTTGGCAGAGTTGAATGAAACCAAATTAAGGGATAAAAGTAAATGTAATGATCACATTATGCATCTTATGTCTTCATTTCAAAAGCTAGAACTTTCTGGAATTCCCATGTGTGATGCATTGAAAAGAGCATTTCTTTTTACCTCACTATCAAAGAAGTTTGATGTTTTTAGGTCTGTAAATGAGGCCATTGAAGGGCAATCTTTTGAACAGACAACATCAAAACTAAGGCAGGAATGCATAATAAATGATTCTGAGGAGATGTGTTCTCAAAGCAAGTCAGAGAGAAATGAAACAAATTTCTTGGCAAAGAACAGAGGAAGGCGGAGCTATGGGAAAACTCCACCCAAGGGCAAGCTGATTTGCTACTCATGTGGAAAGGAGGGACATGTATCTAAATGGTGTAAGGAAACACAAAACACTCCCTCTAGCTCACCTAAGCCAATGGAACTAAAGAATTCTCAAACCAGGAAATGTATGAAGGACAAAGATAAACACAAGGGCTTTCTAATGGCAGAAAAATCTTTGACTATGGTAAATAATAATTCAAATGAAAGTACTTGGATTTTGGATTCAGGGAGCACATGCCATTTAACCAATTGTAAGGATTTCTTTCAGGAAATGTGTCCAGAGGAAGGTATTCTTAAAACTGCAAACGCAGGGACTGCTAAGATCCAAGCAAAAGGTATTGGATTCTTAAAATGCAAAGTGTCTAATGAAGTTAAAGAAATTCCTGTAAGTGATGTCTTGTATATTCCCCAAGCAGTTTGCAATATGCTTAGTGTATCTACATTAGATAAGAAGGGATTTGTGATTCATTTTGAAAATAGTAAGTGCACAATCTCTAAAAATGATGAAGTGTATGCTGAAGCTTTTATGCATAATGATGTTTATAAGCTGAACATTTCAGGTGAAGCCTCACATATGGCGCAAGTAAGGAAGAATGATGGTAAATGTAGTCTGGAAATCTGGCACCGCCGCCTGGGACATCGTGATTTTAAGGTGATCCAGGATCTTCACAGTAAGCAACTGGCCACTGGCATTCAGATAAGTGCAGATGCTGGTAAAATGGAGAAATGCATAGACTGTGTTACTCAAAAAGGTGTAAGACCCTCATTTCCTGCATACACAGGAAATAGGAGTAATAAAGTGCTGGACTTAATACACAGTGACTTATGTGGACCGTTTAATATCCCATCATTGGGAAATAACAGATTTGTGCTAATATTCTTGGATGATTTCTCTAGATATTGTGTGGCCTATTTGCTGAAAGAAAAAAGTCAAGTCACAGACATGCTGAAGAAATACGTAGCCATGGTGAACAATAAATTTGAAAGAAAACCAAAGGTTCTTCAGACCGACAATGGTGGTGAGTTCACTTCACAAAGCATGCGCACATTTCTAGAACAAGAAGGCATTCAACATATCACAACAGTAGCTTATACACCAGAACAAAATTCTGTTGCAGAGAGAAAATTTAGGTCACTTGTGGAAATGACCAGATGTATGCTGTCAGATAGCAATCTCCCTAAAAGACTATGGGGGGAAGCCATTCTCACAGCAGTGTACCTACAAAACAGAATGCCAACTAAAGGCACTGAGCGCACACCACATGAGACATGGCATGGTAGGAAGCCAAACCTGTCACACATAAGGACATTTGGAAGTACAGCATATGCTCATGTACCAAAGCAAAGAAGGCATAAGCTGGATTCCACAACAGAAAGGGGCATTTTAGTTGGCTATACTCCAGGACACAAAGGATATAGAATTTTGAATCTGAAAACTGGCATTGTTGGCATAAGACATGTTACATATTTTGATGAAAACAAAAGGGTTGATAAAGGCTGGATTATCCCAGATGAGCCTTATCATCCAGAATATGAAACTAGAACCATAATAGACATGCCAGTGTATATAAATGCCATACCAAGGCAGATGTCTGAAAGCAACTCATCTGTATCTAACGAGGAACAGGCAGAGGAAGCAGACACAGAAAGGATCATTGAAGAAGACAGTACAGTTGGAGAAGGGGAATCAATTGGAGAAGAACTCTCAGATTTAGAGGATGCGGAAAGGTCAGACCAACCTGTTGTCAGACGCTCATCCAGGGAAAACAAAGGTGTTCCACCCCCAAGACTGTCTTACCTAACAAAGTCAGCAGAAGCTCAAGAGCCCTTAACATGGGATGAGATTGAGAAAATGCCAGCAGAAGAAGCTGCTGAATGGCATAAAGCTGCACAAGAAGAAATTGATGCATTGGATAAAAATAATACTTGGATTCTTACAAAATTACCTCCTGGCAAGAAAGCTATAGGATGCAAATGGGTATTCAAGTTAAAAAGGAATGCACAAGGAAAAGTGGAAAGGTATAAAGCCAGATTAGTGGCAAAGGGATATCTTCAAAAATATGGAGAAGATTTTGATGAAGTGTTTGCACCTGTAGTGAAACACACGACAATCAGAACACTTCTGAGCATTGCAGTCTCAAAAGGCATGCAAGTCAACCACATTGATGTGAAAACAGCATTTCTTCACGGAGATATAACTGAAGACTTGTACATGGAACAGCCAACAGGTTTCATAAATACAAAACAAAGACAGCTAGTGTGTAAATTAAACAAAGGTCTTTATGGATTAAAGCAAAGTGCAAAATGTTGGAATGACAAATTGCATGAAATATTGACAAATTTAGGATTTAAGCAAGGTGAAGCAGATAAATGCTTGTACACTAGGTGCAGAAATGGACAATATACATACATTTTAGCTTTTGTTGATGATCTGCTCATTGCAAGCAAAAGTGAGCAAGAGTACAAGGACATTGTAAAGTGTTTAAACCAGAATGTTGAGATAAAAGAACTTGGTAATGTGTCGTACTATCTTGGTATAGAAATTGAGAAACAAAATGATGGTTCTTATCTTCTAAGCCAGAAGCAGAAAATAAATGAGCTTATTGAAAGTTTAGGTATGCAAGATGCCCAAGTTGTAAGCACTCCCATGATCACTGATTTTCTGAAGGATGAAACAGTAAGAGAACCTTTACCAGATAACATCCAATATAGATCAGCCATAGGTAAGCTTTTATATCTAGCTACCACATACAGGGCTGATATAGCAAATGCAGTAGGAATTTTGAGCAGAAGGGTCAGCTCACCTACCAAATCAGATTGGACTGCAGTTAAAAGGATGGTAAGGTATTTAAAGGGTACCATTGATTGTAAATTAAAGATTTCAGCCAATAGTAATCCAAAACTAATATGTTACTGTGATTCAGATTGGGCAGGGGATCATTCTGATTATAAATCCACAAGTGGATATGTGTTTATGTATGGAAATGTACAAATTTCATGGGCCAGTCATAAACAAAGTATTGTGAGTTTGTCTTCTACAGAAGCTGAATATGTGGCCGTATCGGAAGCGTGCAGAGAACTGATGTGGATTGAAAAACTTTTGCTGGATTTTGGAATAGCTGAAAAGAGACCAATCCAGATAATGGAAGATAATCAGAGCTGCATCCGACTGTCACAGAATGACAAGGTTCAGTCACGCACCAAGCACATCGCAACGAAATACCACAACGTGCGAGAGCTGGCAAAAGAAGGGGTCATCAGTCTACACTATTGTCACACCAGTGAGATGACAGCTGACATCATGACCAAACCGTTACCCAGAGAACATTTTGTGAATCTTCGTATAAAGCTTGGACTTTGTATGAATAAATAATTGCATGACAGTTATGCATGAGAAGGGGTTTGTTGGAATGTATTGTATTTTGCATGCATTGCCTGTCACCTATTATTTCTCTGTGATTACTCTGTGACCTCTGATGTGAATTACTTAGAGAGGTCACACAGCTATGCAACTTCCTGTGGGGGGCAGATGCAGCACATGCAGCACATGGAGCACATGGAGCTCATGATCTCTCCTAACCTGAGAGGATCTATGGTGGTGTGAGCATCCATTACCATCTAAGCACATGGAAGGAGCTGATAATACAAATGTATAGTAATATGTATATATAAGCCTGTCTGATTATAATCAAACTACAAACTGTGAGTAAACAGATGTTTTGTTACTTCAACTTTAAAGTGACTCAGCAGTGAATTATTCAGGGGTGAATGAGAGAGAGATGAAGAAAGAAATTAACATTTCTAAAGCTGAAGCTGTGTGTACTAAAATCTGCTAATTATTTACTACAAATAATCCAACACCATCAAGTCCAGGGCACCCCTGCCCTGAGCCTCTGGTGCTGCAGCAGGTTCCATAGGCTAATGCTACCTACCTGGTTTAAAAAATGGCAGCACCCAACTCCTAGCAGGGTGTCAGTAGACTAAGTGAGTCATTCCTTCCAAAACAGTGTCCTGACAGTGCTATGGGCCAGAAGCTGCCATTTCTTAATATGGTGGTAGAAGGGGCTGCATCTACAGAACCAGGTTTAATTCTCCCCTACCCCCAGTGGTGAACCAAGCCTTGTTCACTTAATAGAGTAGATCAGGCACTTCCAGGAAAGCAGAAGTCCTGCCTGATACAATAAGTGGCAGCGTGTTATGATGGTGTGCACTGATTTTTCTATCTGCTCACATTAACACCTCCATAACCTTCATGGCTTTAAGTTTATTGCAGGGGTAGGCAGCCTGCAGCCCATATGTCAACTTTTATACAGCTCAGACCATGGGGATTATTTAAAATAGCTAAAACTGTTTTCTGTATATATCATATTTCAGAATAGTTACTCTAGCACTATCATTTTTTAGTTAAAAACATTTATCACAGGTGGAATATGAACTCTGCATTTCCAGTTCCAAATTATGTAAGATTATGGCCCGCCGAGGATGTACAGACATTCATGCAGCCCTCTGTATAAAGATTGCCCACCCCTGGTTTACTGCAACAGAAGTTTTGTAGCAGGTGTTAGAGCCTTGTGGCGAGCTTCAGCAGTGTGTTCTAACATGCTGGTTACTATATTGGCTCTTTAGATTGTAAGCTGCTCAAGGCAGGTATATATAATTGTGTTTTAGAGAGCAACCAAAACCAAGGCTCTTCGGTTTCTGCAAACACCAAATCTGACCAAAATTGGCCACTCAGTTTCAGCAGAAACCAAAAATGAAACTGCCCCCCCCCCCCCCCCCCAGGAGGCAGCTCCCACTTCCCAAGCCTAACTTTGTTGGCTAGTAGAAGGCACAGAAGCATCCCCACTCACTCCTTATGCCAGACTCAGAAAAATGGCTTCCGAGAGTGCCAGTGGCAGCCTTGCAAGGCTGCTGCAGAAGGTCCTAACAACAATCTTGAGAACGGAACCAGCATGGCAAGAGCTAATTTAATGCGATAGGTTGTTCACGATACCTTCTCGGTATGGTTGCTCCCAATGCCACAGTGGCATGGGTGCCATCCCTACTATTAATCTCCCCTTCCTCCTCCCTCCCCCCCCCCCTATATTTATGACCAGCTGTTTCAACTATTTATTAATGGCCCCAGTTGACATGCAACTGCTGTCCTTTGCAAGTTAAAAACACTAAAAGAATGCATGGGGGGGGGGGGGGTTGGGGGTTATGTCTATACCTACTGAAATGCTTTCTGCTGGTCAGATATCAGGGATTCCCATAGCTGTCCCGGGGAACCCTAGAAGAAAAAGAAAGCCAAGCACTTCCATAAATTAAGTGAGAAAAAAAAAAAGGCCAGAAATGACCACACTAAGTGTGGATATCCTGAAAACCTGACTAGCTGAAGTTCCCCCAGAACAGGTTTGGGAATGACTACCTTATAGATAGTATGACACAAAGGAAGTTAACTGTCTATAATAAAGCACTGAAAGAGTACACACAACAATGTTTTGTTCAGATTATGTCAACCCTCCATCATACCTGTTCCAGTTTTAATAGTTGAGATCTCCCCCTCATCCTCATTTATACAGTTATTACAAAAGTGAAACGTGTTCCTTCCCAAATGTCTGAAAAAAATTACTAAGCCAAGCCTATTTAATAGCATCAGCTCAGAACAAGAACACTCATCTACAAATTAGATGAACTATTTAGGCCATTTGAGAAATAGTTCCTTATATATTGTGGAGATTTACTCCTGCCCATGATTTGAATTCTGGAGGCAAGCATGTTTACCTCCCACTGAAGGCCACCAGAATATAACATAAGAATAGCCATACCGAGTCAGATGGATAGTCCATCTATCCCATTATCCTGTTTCCAACAGTGGCCAAGCCAGGTCACAAGTACCTGGCAGAAACCCAAATAGTAGCACATTCCAAGCAGTAGCTTCCCATGTCTATCTCAATAGACTATTGACTTTGCCCTCTACAACTTGTATAAACCTTTATAAACCCAGATATACTAAATCACTGTTACTGTATCTTCTGGCAATGAATTCCAGAGATTAACTATTTGTTGAGTGAAACAATTTCCTCCTATTTGTTTTAAATTTTCAATGTATCTTCGTGTCCTAGTCTGCTTTTTGAGTTCCAAACAACAAAAAAAACTACACAACAAAATCCCAACACTTACCCATTCTACACCACTCAGGATTTTATAGACCTTGATCATATCTCTCCTCATCCATCTCTTTTCCAAGCTGAAGATCCCTAATCTCTTTAGCCTTTCCTCATATGAAAGGAGTGCCAGCTTTATCATTTTGGTCACCAAGCCTTTTTTAAATTGCCTATATTAGAGATACAGTGACCAGAATTTCACTGTAAACACAAGGTGAGGTTGCATCATAGAGTGATAGAGGCATTATAATATTCTTGGTCTTATTTTGCATCCCTTTCCTAATAATTCCTAGCATTCTGTTTGCTTTTTTGGCCGCCACTGCATACTAGGCAGAAGATTTCAGTAGGGTGCAGCCTCCTCAAGGTGGACCCTAATATCTGGTAACTAGGATTTGGATTATTCTTCTCAGTGTGCATCACTTTGCATTTGGCCACATTAAATTTCATCTGCCATTTGGATGCCCAGTCCAGGTCTTCAATTTTTCACAGTCCGCTCGAGTTTTAACATCTTTGAATAGTTTTGTGTGTCATCTGTAAAATGTAAATCGACTCACTTCTTGTTCAGATCATGTATAAAAACGAAACACTGGTTGCAGTACAAATCCCGGTGGCACTCCACTATTCATCCTCCATGAGAAAAATAGCCATTTAACCCTACCCTCTTCTGTTCAATAACTAATTCCTAAGCCACATAATAAGACTAATTTTCTCAGGAGTCTCATGAGGAACTATCAAAAGCTTTCTGAAAATCTAGATACACTACAATCTGCTCATCTTTATCAACATGTTTATTTATACCTTTAAAGAAATGTAGGAAACCCATGCCGACTCAACTAAGTTTGTTTGTCTGTATTCTATAATTTTATTCTTTAGAAAGTTTCCACTGTTTTGCCCAGCACTGAAGTCAGGCTTACCAGTCTACCCCTGCAACCCTTTAATATTAGTACCTCCAATCTTCAGGGTACTATGGATGATTTTATTGACAGATCACTAAAAGTACATCAGCAATTTCTTGTCCAAATTATTTCAGTACCCTAGGGTGCATGCTATCTGGTCCTGGTGATTTACTACTGTAAGTTGTCAATTAGGCTTGGCACATCTTCCAGGTTCACAGATTGAGTCTTTCCAGTTTCTAGCACCCCTGATCCATCTCCCACCCCTTCCTTGATCCACAAGTTAAATGCAAAGCATTGATAAAGGCTAGAAGAATATGAAGAGAAACTTGCCACAGACACAAAAAAACTCACAGTACGGAAATACAGCTAGCGAAAGCACGTGCGGAAGAAAAAATGGCTAAAGATGTAAAGAGAAGTGAAAAGACCTTTTTCAGATATATTGGAGAAAGGAGAAGAGATAGGAATGGAATTGTGAGACTGAAAGATGAGAATGGCCATATGGAGAGTGATGAAGATAAAGCGAACGTGCTAAACAATTATTTCTCTTCAGTGTTCATGGAGGAAAATCCTGGAGAAGGACCGTGGTTGGCTGCCGAGGGAACGTCTGGGAATGGAGTGGATACTGCGCCATTTACAGAAGAAAATTTATAAATAGCTGGAGAATCTGAAGGTGGACAAAGCTATGGGGCCAGATGGGACACATCCCAGGATACTGAAGGAGCTCAGAGAGGTCTTGGTGGGACCTCTTAAAGATTTAATAGTTCTTTAGAGACGGGAGAGGTTTTGCGAGATTGGAGACGAGCGGATGTGGTCCCTCTTCATAAAAGTGAAGAGAGGGAAGAAGTGGGAAAGTACAGATCGGTAAGTCTCACATCGGTGGTAGGAAAAATGATGGAGTCGCTGCTGACAGAAAGGATAGTTAACTTTCTAGAAGACAACGGGTTACAGGCCCCAAGGCAACATGGCTTTACCAAAGGAAAATCCTGCCAAACGAACCTTATTGACTCCTTTGACTGGGTGAGCAAAGAACTGGATGAGGGATGTGCATTAGATGTAATCTGCTTGGACTTCAGCAAAGCCTTTGATATGGTCCCCCACAGAAGACTCATGAATAAGCTGAAAGGGTTGAACTTAAGGACCGAAAGTGGTGAACTGGATAAGAAACTGGTTGACTGACAGATGGCAGGGTGGTGGTAAGTGGAATCCGCTTGGAGGAAAGGAAGATGAGCAGTGGAGTTCTTCAGGGGTCGGTGCTGGGGCCTATTGTGTTTAATATATTTGTGGGAGATATTGCTGAAGGGTAGGAAGGAAAGGCGTGCCTTTTTGCGGATGACACGAAAATAGCCAATAAAGTGGATACCCTGGAAGGAGTAGAAATGATGAGAAGGGATCTCCGAACATTAGAAGAATGGTCGAGGTTCTGGCAGTTAAGTTTAATCTTAAGAATATAGAAACCTAATTGCCTGTATACTACAAATTATAAATCTTTCTTAATGTGTGTGATAGTGCTCAGTACTGGGTGAATATTGTTTATTTTGTTTGTTACATTTGTATCCCACATTTTCCCACCTATTTGCAGGCTCAATGTGGCTTACATAGTACTGGAGAGGCGTTTGCAGATTCTGGTGTAAACAAATACAAAGTGATGTTGTGGTAAGATAAAGTTCATATGGTACAGCCACATTAGGGAATCGTACAATGTAAGAGTTGTGTTATGTCTATTATGTACTTTAGTTTTGTTGTGTTGCAGAAATCAGGCATTTATTGTTGGATTGGTAGGGTATGCCTTTTTAAACAGGTTTTTAGTTTTTTTCCCGGACGTTTAGGTGGTCGTACGTAGTTTAAGGCTTTTGGTAATGCATTCCACAGTTGTGTGCTTATGTAGGAAAAGCTGGATGCGTAAGCTGATTTGTATTTGAGTCCTTTGCAGCATGGGTAGTGCAGATTTAGGTACGTCCGTGTTGATTCGGATGTATTTCTAGTTGGTAGGTCGATAAAGTCTGTCATGTATCCTGGGGCTTCACCTAAATAATTTTGTGAACCAGAGTGCAGATTTTGAAAGCAATGTGTTCTTTGATTAGGAGCCAGTGTAGTTTTTCGCAGAGGGGTTTTGCGCTTTCAAATCGCATTTTTCCGAGATAAGCCTTGCTGCTGTGTTTTGAGTGGTCTGAAGTTTCTTTAATGTTTGTTCTTTGCGTCCCACAAATTCCATTGCAGTAGTCTACATGGCTTAGTACCATTATCAGGTTGCGAAATGTTTCCCTCGGGAAGAATTGTGTTTCACGCGTTTGAGTTTCCACTTTAAGTGGAACATTTTCTTTGTTGTGGACGTCACTTGGCTCTCTAGTGTTAGGTTGCAGTCCAATGTTAACGCCGAGGATTTTCAGGCTGTCTGATATAGGAAGGGTGTAGATAATTGTGGGGTTATCCACACTGTGTTGGGTGAGAGGATAAGACAGTGTTTTTTTTCTTTGTGAGTTTTAGTTGAAATGTATTTGCCCAAGAGTCCATAGTTCTTGTTGAGCTAGTAAATAACTTGTATAATAGCACCTACGCCCACCATCATAGCACTATATATACCTACCTCCCTACCATTCGTGCTTTGATTTTAATGGATCATAAATCTCCTCATTCCATTACAGCCTTTACCTCCATATATTTCTGCCTTCTGGGACTTCTATATCTGGCTGTAGTGATCTCTAAAGCTCTTAAAGTTCATCAAAAAGTCCACTTATCTTGTAGGGGCATGCTGTCTCGGTGTAGTGCCAAGATGGGCTGTGGCTCAAGTCTTTTTTTTTTTTTATTTTATTTGCTGGTTATTTCCATCTGTGCTATAAAGCGTATTTTCACTCCCGTTCCCAACATGTACCACTATGGATTTACTACTACTTAACGTTTCTAAAGCGCTACCAGGGTCACGCAGCGCTGTACAATCTAATGAGAAGGACAGTCCCTGCTCAGAGGAGCTTACAATCTAAAGGACAAAGTATGCAGTCAATCAAATTGGGGCAGTCTAAGTTTCCTGAATAGAGGTAAATGGTTATGTGCCGAAAGCTACATTGAAGAGGTGGGCTTTGAGCAAAGATTTGAAGATGAGCAGGAAGGGGGCTTGGCGTACGGGGCTCAGGAAGTTATTCCAAGCATGGGGTGAGGCAAGGCAGAAAGGGCGGAGCCTGGAGTTGGCGGTGGTGGAGAAGGGTACTGAGAGGAGGGATTTGTCCTGTGAGCGGAGGTTATGGGTAGGAGCGTAAGGGGAGATGAGGGTAGAGAGGTAATGAGGGGCTGCAGATTTGAGTGCATTTGTAGGTTAGTAGGAGAAGTTTGAACTGTATGCGGTATCTGATTGGGAGCCAGTGAAGTGACTTGAGGAGAGGGGTGATGTAAGTATATCGGTCCAGGCGGAAAATAAGACACGCAGCAGAGTTCTGAACGGATTGAAGGGTGGATATATGGTTAAGTGGGAGGCCAGTGAGGAGTAGGTTACAGTAGTCAAGGCGAGAGGTAATAGAGTGGATGAGAGTTCGGGTGGTGTGCTCAGAGAGGAAAGGGCGAATTTTGCTGATGTTGTAGAGAAAGAAGCGACAGGTCTTGGCTGTCTGCTGGATATGCGCAGAAAAGGAGAGGGAGGAGTCGAAGATGACTCCGAGGTTGCGGGCTGATGAGACAGGGAGGATGAGGGTGTTATCGACTGAAATAGAGAGTTGCAGGAGAGGAGAAGTGGGTTTGGGTGGAAAGACAATGAGCTCAGTCTTGGCCATGTTCAGTTTCAGGTGGCGGTTGGACATCCAGGCAGCAATGTCAGACAGGTAGGCCGATACTTTGGCCTGGGTTTCCGCAGTGATGACTGGTGTGGAGAGACAGAGCTGGGTATCATCAGCATAAAGATGATATTGGAAACCATGAGATGAGATCAGCGAGCCCAGGGAAGAGGTGTAGATTGAAAAAAAGAAGGGGGTCCAAGGACAGATCCTTGAGGAACACCAACAGAGAGTGGGATGGGGGTGGAGGAAGATCCATGAGAATGTACTCTGAAGGTACAGTGGGAGAGATAAGAGAAGAACCAGGAGAGGACAGAGCCCTGGAACCCAAATGAGGACAGTGTGGCAAGAAGTAAATTATGATTGACGGTGTCTAAAGAAGCAGATAGGTCGAGGAGGTTGAGGATGGAGTAGTGACCTTTGGATTTGGCAAGGAACAGGTCATTGCAGACTTTAGTGAGTGCCATTTTTGTCAAGTGTAGAGGGCGAAAACTGGATTGAAGTGGATCGAGGATGGCATGAGAGGAGAGAAAATCAAGGCAGCAGCTGTGAACGGCGCATTCAAGTATCTTGGAGAGGAAGGGTAGGAGGGAGATGGGGTGGTAGTTGGAAGGACAGGTAGGGTCTAGTGATGGTTTTTTGAGGAGTGGTGTGACTACAGCGTGCTTGAAGGTGTCAGGGACAGTTGCAGTGAAGAGAGAGAGAGAGGTTGAGGATATGACAGATAGGGGGGGCTGACAGTAGGAGAGATGGTGTTTAGTAAGTTGGTGGGGATGGGATCAGAGGAACAGGTGGTGCATTTCGAGGAGGAAAGAAGGTGGGCGGTTTCCTCTTTGGTGATATCAGGAAAGAGGAGAAGGAGGCCTGGGTTGGTTGGTTGAGGGAGTGGGTTAAAGGGTGAAGAGGAGGAGGTGGCTTGGTAGTGAATTTGAGGTTTATCTTCTGCACCTTGTTGCAGAAGTAGTCAGCCAGTGATTGAGGAGAGAGTGGGGGGGGGGAGCGGAGGGCACTTTGAGGAGGGAGTTAAGGGTAGCAAAGAGACGACGAGGGTTGGAGCCGAGAGAATTAGTCAATTGGGTGTAATAGTCCTGTTTGGCAAGGAATAGGGAGGACTGGAAGGAGGATAGCATTAATTTGTAATGAATGAAATCGGTATGGGTGCGAGATTTTTTCCAGAGGCATTCAGCAGATCGGGTGCAGGAGCGAAGGTATCGGATGCAAGGGGTCAGCCAGGGCTGAGGATTAGTACACCTTGTGGGACAGCAGATGGATGGTGCAAGGATATCCAGAGCAGAGGAGAGAGTGGCATTGTAAGCAGAGACAGCCTTGTCAACAGACTCTGAGGACATGATGGAAGGGAGGAGATTAGAGATACTAGAGGATAAGGTGGAAAGGTCGACAGCCTGGAGATTCCTGAAAGTAGTGGTTAGTGTTGGGCGAGACTGAGGGGGAGGGTGATGAAGTATGAAGGTGATTAGGTGATCTGAGAGAGGAAGAGCTGAGGCGCAGAAATTGGAGGGTGAGCAGGTAGAGGAGAGGACGAGGTCAAGACAATGGCCAGTTTGAGTAGGGGTGGTGGAGCTTAGCTGGAGGTTGAAGGAGGATGTCAGAGTGAGGAACTGGGAAGCATAAGAGTCGGATGGGTCATCAGCATGTATGTTAAAGTCTCCAAGAATGAGGGACAGAGATGAGGGTTCAAGACAGACAGAGAACCAGGCATCGAAGTCGTAAGGAAGGAAGAGGGGGACTTGCAGCCTCTCTCACTGACACAGACTACTCAATTACCGTGGATTCTTTTGGATTCATATTAGATAAATGAAACCTTTAGAGGTGCTAAATTCTACAATGGGATTAGCTATATACACACAATGATTAGAAACTATCATAAACAATCATTACATCACTGGTCTCTACATCTAAGCAATGCTGAGAGTTATTAGACCAGGAAAGGAAGCAATAATACATTATATACATACAATCACTGGTCCTTACATCATCTAGGCTCTTAACATCAGCTGGGGGCCCGTTACAGTGAAAGTCAGGAGCTTTTTAGACCAGGAACAAGTCCTCTGCGCAGTACGTACATTACTCACAGATGAGCTCCCACTCTACTGTAAGAAACTCCCCTTTTTATTAGGCTCAGAACTCATGTTCAGAGCTGAGGAAAGTTACAGAATGCTTCTCTGTTTAGGTAAACAAGCCATACTGTGGGGATGTGGTCACCTGCTCCCCAAGTCCAGGTGGCCAAGCTGGGCCTGGAAAATCAGTGCCATCCTCCCTTTCACATACCAAATTAATTAGAGCTGTGTCTTATCTTCTGCATTCCAACTTATTTTCACACAAAGTTGAACAATTATTTTTAAACAGAATTACTTCTAATCAACAATACAGACCCCGAGTGCACTGGTCGGTCAAGACAAAGATGAAAAACAATCTTTAAAATTCATTTCCATTACACAACATAAGAAAAAAAGAAAAAAAAAAAAAAAGACTTGAGCCACAGCCCATCTCTGGCACTACACTGAGACAGCATGCCCCTACATGATAAGTGGACTTTTTGATGAACATTTAGAGCTTTAGAGATCACTACAGCCAGATATAGAAGTCCCAGAAGGCAGAAATATATGGAGGTAAAGGCTGTAATGGAATGAGGAGATTTATGATCCATTAAAATCAAAGCACGAATGGTAGGGAGGTAGGGATATATAGTGCTATAATGGTGGACATAGGTGTTATATTTTATTTTTTATTTTTGTTACATTTGTACCCCGCGTTTTCCCACTCATGGCAGGCTCAATGCGGCAGGCAATGGAGGGTTAAGTGACTTGCCCAGAGTCACAAGGAGCTGCCTGTGCTGGGAATCAAACTCAGTTCCTCAGTTCCCCAGGACCAGAGTCCACCACCCTAACCCCTAGGCCACTCCTCCAATAGGCACCCAGGCTCAACAATAGGCACCTAGTACTGAGCACTACTACACACATTAATAAAGATTTATTATAATTTGTAATATAAAGGCAATTAAGATAAACTTAAGAAATATAGAAACCTAAGTGGGAAACTGGAAGTGTTAGTAATTCCCCAGAGTATAAAGTTACAATTTAATGCCAAGAAGTATAGAGTGATGCACTTGGGGTGCAGACACCCAAAAGAGAGTTACTGGATAGGAGGGGAGAGATTAGTAAGCTCGACTCAGGAGAGAGACCTTGGGGTGTTGGTGTCGGAGGATCTAAAAGGTGAAGAAACAATGCGACGGCCCTGGCCAGAAGGATGCTAGGCTGCATAGAGAGGGGCATAACCAGCAGAAGAAAGGAGGTGTTGATGTCCCTCTACAAGTCATTGGTGAGGCCCCACTTGGAGTATTGTGTTCAGTTTTGGAGGCCGTATCTTGCTAAAGATGTAAAAAGACTGGAAGTGGTGCAAAGAAAAGCTACAAAAATGGTATGGGATTTGCGTTGCAAACCGTACCAGGAGAGACTTGCTGATCTGAACATGTATACCTTGGAGGAAAGGAAAAACAGGGGTGACATGATACAGACGTTCAAATATTTGAAAGGTATTAATCCGCAAATGAACCTTTTCCGGAGACGGGAAGGAGGTAGAACTAGAGGACATGAATTGAGGTTGAAGGGGGGCAAACTCAGGACTAATGTCAGGAAGTATTTTTTCAGGGAGAGGGTGGTGGATATGTGGAATGCCCTCCCGCAGGAGGTGGTGGAGATGAAAACAGTAATGGAATTCAAACATGCGTGGGATAAACACAAAGGAATCCTGTTTAGAAGGAATGGTTCCGTGGAATCTTAGCAGAGTTTGGGTGACAACGCCGGTAATTGGAAACAAAACGGGAGCTGGGCAGACTTTTACAGTCTACGCCCTGATCGTGACTGAATAGATAAGGGATGGGTTGGAATGTAAATTTTAAGGAGCTTCAACGTTAGCTTCAGAACTTAGTATAAGAACAGTACTGGGCAGACTTCTACAGTCTGTGCCCTGAGAAAGGCAAGGACAAATCAAACTCTGGTATACATATAAAGTATCACATACCATGTAAAATGAGTTTATCTTGTTGGGCAGACTGGATGGACCATGCAGGTCTTTATCTGCCGTCATTTACTATGTTATGTTACAGTAACAAACTTTTTCAGGTACGTCAGAAGCAGAAAGCCTGTGAGGATCCATAGGACCATTAGATCATCAAGGAGCAAAAGGGGCACTCGAGGAGGACAAGGCCATAGAGAGAATGAATTCTTTACTTCTGACTGAAGATGTAAGAGATCTACCTGTATCAGAAATGGATTTCAAGAGTGACTATGTGGAGGAGCTGAAAAATCTGTGAACCTGGAAGATGTGCCAAGCGTCAACGGACTCTTGCTTTTAACTTACCAGTGATTATGTCACTTATTTTCTTCATTTGGTCCTTTTCCCATTTTTTGAAGAATGTTTTTAGCCCAAATAGCCTCTTTCACTTCACCTTTTAAACCATGCTGGCTGTCATTTTCTCTTTCCATCTTTGTAAATGCATGGAATTCATCTGTTCTGGGCTTACAAAATGGTATTTTTAAATAATGGCCATGCCTGATTTAAAGGCTTAACCTTTGCAGCTGATCCTTTAAGCATTTTAGTCATTTTCCTTTTATCAGTCACCCTTTCAAATTTTAATGCTGCTACAGTAGATCCTTTGTGATGTCACTCCAGATACTAGCATGTTATGATCACAGTTTCCCAGCAGACCCAACACCGTTACCTCTTATGCTAGGCCCTCTATTCTACTAAGGACTAGATCTAAAATAGTTTCCCCTTTTGTTATATATTATGTCTAGAAATTTTACCTCCCTAGTGATCCCTGATGTAATGTTTATCCAGTCAATCAGGACCCCCGAGAGACAAAGCCGGGCCCAGGCTGCCACTCAACCTGTAATTGACATATCAAAATCAGAATTCCAGTTTGATAGTCACTTACTGCAAGTGGCGTAACTACAAGGGGCCACGGAGGCAGAGGCCCCCTCAAATTTCCTATAGGCCCCTGGTTTTGCTTGCAGGGGTCCCAAACCCCCGCCAGTGCTGCCGCTTTGCCTGCCCTTTCTTCTCCCTCACATCTTGCATGCTCCTTTTAGTGAAATTCAAGTTCCACTAAAAGGAGCATACAGGACATGAGGGGGAAGAGAGAGCAGGGCAGGTAACGCGGCAGTGCCAGAGATTGGTGCTGGAGAAGGCTTCAGCTGGCGGGGGTTAGGGACCGCCAGCCATGGTATTTGCTGCAGCAGTGGGTAGGGACTGGCAGGGCAGAGGACCAAAATTGCCTCCCCACCTCGGGCTCTGGAGGAGTAGCCTAGTAGTTAATGCAGTGGACTTTGACCCTGGGGAACTGAGTTTGATTCCTACTGCAGCTCCTTATGACTCTGGGCAAGTCATTAAACCCTCCATTGCCCCTGGTACAAATAGTACCTGAATATAATATGTAAACCGCTTTGAATGTAGTTGCAAAAAAAAAAACACAGAAAGGCGGTATATCAAGTCCCATTTCCCTTTCCCTCCCACCGTGAGGTCTGGCTACACCCCTGCTTACTGCATCTGCTCTCTATCTGCTGGGGGGACCTGGATTATTAATGCAGCTCTACCACATCCCCTCCTGCCTATGCAGAAACAGGAAGTACTTCACACAGGAGGTGGGACGAGGCAGAAGGACCTGTGGTGGCAGAGCTGCGTTAACGCAGATCCCAGCACATAGAGTGGGGGAAAGAGAAAAATGCAGTAAGTGACGATCAAACTGCAATCCAACCTGCCTGCCCGTCACTGACGGCACTGAACCTGGGGCAATCTTGCCCCCCCCCCCCCCCCCCGGCAGCCCTGCAGTCAGTATTGGGGTAATTGACATCACCAGTCACACTTGAGAAATGGATACAATAAACCATATAACAAAATCTCATCCATATAATGGAAACAGGAGGACCTAAAATGCCCAAGGGGGAAAAAAAAAAAAAAACAGACTTCAGTGAAAAAGGCTCAGCAACCCATAAATACAGAATGTTGCCAGCTTATATCCATCATCGGTCAAACAGCTTTCACTTCAGATAGTTCAGGTTCGTGACATTTTGGCATTGGGGTATACAAAGCTGTTTGTATTCAACATGACTGCATGTGCTCTATAGACAACTTTATTACGTGCAGCTTGGAGGACTATTTTTGAACATTTCATTTAGATGGCGCTTTTGATCCAAGATAGATAAAGCTGCCAACATTCCACGTTTATTGGTTGCCAAGTCTTTTTTTCTCCATCGTTTATTATAGGCATTTTAGGTTCTCTTGCTTCACATTGTTATGTGGATGAGATTATTTTGTTATATGGGTAATTGGAAATCATTATACTGTTGCCCAATTTGCTGTAAATATTTCTTCATCTGCCTGTTCGTTCTGGCCTGGGTGACAGTATTACAGCCTTAGCAGTACTCTTTCACACATGGAATCTGTCCATAAGGATTCCATGCTACTATCTGTTTCATGCAGAATGTTTGACTCAATTCTCTTAACATATAGTACAACCCCCCTCCATCCAATTTGATCCACTATCATTGTGATCATTTGTACCCTGATAAGTGTCCCATTGATTGTCCTTCCACCAAGTCTCCGAGATGACCATATCTACCTCTTCATTTAGTCCTGGACGTTGGGGTAGCTACATAGAGCCAAGTGGGCCTGGGCCCCCCAAATTTCCTCCGAGCCCCTGGTTTTTGCTGGCAGGGGTCCCCAACCCCCACCAGCTGAAGCCTCGTCCAGTGCCAGTCTCCAGCACCACCAAGTTGCCTGCCCTCTCTTCCCCCTCACGTCCTACATTTATTTTATTTATTTATTGCATTTGTATCCCACATTTTTCCACCTCTTTGCAGGCTCAATGTGGCTTACAATACATCATGAATGGTGGAAATGTATAAGAAAATAGACATTTAGTATTACAGAAGGATCTTGGGTAATATGATAATGATAAAACATGATAGTAATATAACAAGCAGATATTGTAAGACAGTTCTGAATATATTTGGAGGAGTTCATATTTGTTGATCTTTGTGGTACATGCTCCTTTTAGTGAAATCGACCCCCACCATGAGATCTGGTTACACCCCTGGTCCTAGAGTACCCCTTGCCAGTCGTAGCCACAAGGAATATGCACAGAAGATTTGCATATAATGGAGGCAGTGTATGCAATTCAAAAGTTCATACATATTTATTGTGGATATCCTGACTGGCAAGGGATACTCCAGGACTGGACTTGGGCAACACTGCTCTAATGCATTTTGTTTTTTAGGCTTCTAGCACTTGTATACAGACACTTCAAATTGTGTTTTTTTCCCTTGCATCTACAAACTGCTTAGAAGCTGACAGGGTTAATTTGCATCCTTTACTCTGCTCTCCCCTTAAACACTCTTGGCAGTGAACTGAATAAGTTATGTGGTATGAGTTCACTTACACACTTGATAGCATAGTGGATACAAAGTTGCTTACAGCATTAATAAAGGGGCCGGTCCAGCGATTGAAATGGTAGGTGATGTGGGCCAGGTCAGTACTTGTTCCCTGGGAAGCTGGAGATGCTTCTCTCCCCTGAAAGAATTTGGTAATGATGCCTAGATGTGATGGCATGAGGAGTCATGGCTGTTAAGTTTAAGAGCACCAGACTAAATGGCCCAGGATGCTCACCGCAGTTTAATCAAGTTTAGTGTGTGGGGGGGGGGGGGGGGGGGGGGGAGAGAAAGCTATTCCATGCCCTGGGAATGAAGGGTCCAGATCCCAGCCTAACTCTGACTATTTTCAGAAAATGGTGTTTTGAGTGGATAAAATCAGGGAACTAAATATTCATATCCCATTGATGCATCATGTGGCCTTGGTAAGTCACCATTGCTATAGGTACAAATAAGTGACCAGGGACTAGAAAATACAATCAGGTTTAGATACAGCAGGTAACACCTTGAGTTATTACTGAAAAGGCCCAAGCTGAATTAGAAATAGACAAAGCGATGGGGCTGGATGACATACACCCGATACACCAAAGGGTATTGAAGAACATTAATGTTTCTTTGGAATTGAAAGTGATCCTGGAGACAGGTAGATACGGTTCTTCAAGTGAAGTGAGGAGGCAGCTGGAAACCATAGGCTGATCACTCTGATCGCAGTAGTGAGTTAGTAGAAGTCACTGCTAAGATGGAACACTGCAGTTTCTTGAATTGAACACAGTGTATCTGATAACTTTTGAGACCGAAAGTGTTAGATCAGGGGAATGCTAAATGTGGTGTCGGATTTCATCAAGATTTGACCTTTAAATACTTGAAAGTTAAAGAACAATGAGCTTTTTCCTAATTATAAGGAATCAAAATGTAGTGTGTCCAAAATAAAATACTTCTTTTGCAGGGGCATCCAATGTACATACGACTTGAAAGATTTTGTAGACGCTTGAAGAATGTTGGTGTCATTGTAGGACCGGGCCCTGACACAGCTTGGCTACACATGGCATGTTGGCGTAGGTCTAAGAGAATTAAAAAATTGATCAAGATGAACTAAGTGTTCCAAGTGTTTTAGTATTTTTGATAATTAATAAGAGAGACCCATTGTGAATATTTTGAGACAGATGAGAAAAAGTGAGTTGTCAGGCAGTGATCCTGTCACTACCAAGGTCTATTTCACAGGTCTCTATTGGACTCAATAATGTTTATTATTATTAACTATGACACGACATGACAAAATGAGGAAGCATCTAGAATATCAGGAAATTTCTCCAAAGAAGTGGACAACATGCCCCTCCCAAAAAAGGGGTCAAAACTGCTGGAATTCAAGACGGCACAAGATATACAGAGTATCCCTAAAGAGCAAGGGGATAGAAACTGACAGCTGTGAACCAACTTGAAATGCTAAGGAATCAGAAGAAGTAACCTGCATGGCACTGCGGTTACAGCTCTACTCTTACTAAGTGGACTGGATGTGTCACAATATTGGTCTTTTTACAACCTCTTCGACAATCCTAATGTGGAGCGTTGTGTAGGAAAACTAACTAGAGCAGTCTTGGTATGGCCCCTTAAAGTGAGTGGGTTAGAAACTTGTTAGCAGGAGGCAAAGAGTAGTGAAATGTAGAATCCAGTCTGCGAAAGGGGCATTACCAGCTGTATGCAGCCCTGGATTAAACCATTAAGCAAAATAAGATTGTACTTAGGACACCAAGGAAAATTTCCATCACGGTTTTTTTCCTCTATCATGCCCATATCCCTGCCATCTGCCACATCCATTATCCAACATGAATTTCAGTGTGTTTTTCCTAATCATAAATAAGATTTTTGTTTTGTACAATGATATTTCTCAGCACTAGTCTTACCCCTCCCCCAAAGATATTCAAAAGCATTTAACCAGCCAGGATTGACACCTTACCAGTTAAAATGCCCCATAACCGGTTATCCGTGAATTTTCAGTGGGACATGTCCGGCCATCACCCACTGAAAATTTGCAGTTAGCGGATAGACTGTTATATCACATGATATAGCCAGCTATCTACTGATTTTCAGCATGAGTTTAATACCTGGAATATCTTTGAACAGCAACTTAACTGGCCAGTGCTGAATATTGGCTTGGCCGCTTAAGTTGGAACCAGCCATAAATAAACCAGATATTCGATGCCAGTCACCAGAAACAGCCCGGCATTGAATATTCAAGATCCACACCGACTGCGAGAGTGCTAACTCTCATGGCCTAATATCGGGCCCTTAATGTCTGGTCAGTTAAGGAATGGAAGGGCCAAGGGGTAGTATTGTTGGGCTTAACCCAGTCCCGACTTTATGCTGCACGTACCATCATTGGTCAAGTTAAGGTTTTTGAAAGCAATATTGCAAGATAGGGAAACCATCCTCAGACATGCCAACATAAAGGATGTAGAGAAACTTAAGGAACTATCTAGTTTGACCTTTGTGTATGTTCAATAAAAATATAAAATATATTTAAACTAATGTTACAACACTTCATAGTGAATTTCTGTAAGATTCTTGTGAGATCTCATTTGGAATGCTATTAGCAATTCTGGATCCTTCACCTTCAAAAGGATATAAACAGGATGGAATCAGTCCAAAGGGCAGCTACTATGGTAAGTGGTCAGTTGTCCATCAAAGCATGTTGGAACATATGCAAATATAAATATGTAACCCCTGGATGAAAGGCAGGCTAGAGTACATACAAAAAAATCTTTAATACGTCCATGGTACAAATGCCCAGGTACGCCTCAGTTGAAGGGAAACTGACAAAGTGATCAAAAGGTTGAATGTGAAAGGGGGCAGACTAAAGCATTCTCTCTCTCTACATAAAGAGGGGGTGGATATGTGGTTTGGTCTCCCAGTGGAGGTGGAAATGAGAACTGGGTGTGAAGTCCAAGAAAGCGTGGGCCATGCAGAGGATCTGAGGGGGAGGGAAGGAGGGATTGCACAGCTTAGTAGTTGGTATGGATAAACATACTGAGACTGTATGGTCTTCATCTGCCTTAAAATTTCCATTTATGTTTGTAAGTGAAACTCCTACATGAAAAAAATAAATCACAAGATGGCATGTATAGCCCAGACACTAAATGGGAAACTATTCCATACTTTGTATGGTTTATGTACACCATCTTACTAATGCTGCATGCGCTCACCATCCAGCAGTGGAGTTTATATTCTAGCAAAAATGCAGAGTGATTTGGGTATGAATCCCTCCTCAGTAGGGCTGAAGATACTGCAGAGATAATGCCCCCATCCCCAGCAAGGTGAGGGTTATTGCTAGGCTCAGTAACAAAACTGGCCAATCCCAAGTTCCAGAAGACCTGTTGTCAGGGCCAATGTTAAGGAATGGCAACCAAGGTAACAGCAGCAGGTCCCTAAGCCCACCTTTATCTGAAGGTGACATAACTTGTGCAGGCCTCACTCATTTCTGCCTTGAACCTCTGCAGGGTTCTTGCCCCCTCCCCAGTTTAGATCACTGCATTGAACTGGATTCAACCATGCAAATCCATTAGTTGTGTCCTCTCTCCTCTGTCTACCTAACAATTTCTTGGGCATCTTTCTTCTTTAGCTTCCTATGCCCCACCTTTGCATGGAGAACTTCTTATACACAAAATTTAAATTGTTGCTCGAAACCTATTTATTTTCTGAGACCTTTGGATAAATCGGCATGCTATTGTCCCCCCCCCCCCCCCCCCCCCCGGCTTTTTGTATCTTCCCCCATACTGTATTTTAGCATTGTAAACCACACAGCAGCTGTGCTGGACCTTGCAGGTTAGAATCAAGTCTCAAGAAATAAATATGTTTTATTGGAATTTAGTTCGCCCTTTTTAAATTGGTGCAGTATTTCCCTTCCTCAAAATACTTGGTATTTACTGACATTAACATACATCAATTTGTTGTTAGTAAAAATTAACTTAATTTCAACCTGTAAGTGCCACACAGCTCCAACCTCCAGGGCTATTCAAGGTGGATAAGGATGAAAATAAAGGGGTCAATATTCAAGGTGATTTAAGTGGCTGTTGAATATCAGCAGATAGCCATGCACCAGTAACAACCAGTTAGTGTTGTTGAATACCACAGACCACTAAACAGAGCCAGCTATTTTGTGGGTAGTCTGGTGGGCGGAGTCAGCACTTATACAATTAAGTAGTTTTGTTGAATGTCAGTACTTAAGATAAGCAGGCAAATCAGAACACATTGTCACTTATTCATAGCATAACTGCCTATCACACTTGACCAGTAGTGTACCAAAGGCAGAGCAGTGGGGGCTGTCCGCCCCAGGTGCAGGCAGCAAGGGGGTGCACGGAGCAGGCGCACAGCTCTTGGATCTGGCAGTCCCCTGACCCCTCAACTGTTACTTCCTGTTCTGGGGCTGGGGACTGGCAGAGCCAACAGTTGCACACCTGCGCCATCTGCACACCCTTGCCGGGAGGAGAGATCTGGTGATGTGCTTCAGGGGTGTGACACGCCGGGGTGGCACAGTGGTGACCCGCCCCGTGTGGCGAACAGGCTAGGAATGCCACCTCACTTAACTGCATAGGAGACATCAGGATTTATGTGGCCAGCTACTCAATGCTGGTGATCCGATGGCACTGTCAAGTTTCCAGGAACACCACCAGTGGCAGCTAAGCACTGCCATCAGTTGAGTATCCCAAAAGGATCACAACTCCCATCACAAATCCTTCTATAATCAATCAATATATGGGCTAGAGAGTGATCACCCCCCTCTCCCAAAAGAACACAGTACACCCACCTTCTCCATAAGAAAAAAAAAACAGACAAGTAATTAAATCTTCATTACACGAGATGTAAACTTGAAGATCATCCCTTAGAAAAAGTGATTGCCACCCTTAATTCCACAGTATAGATAATCTTACTTCACAGGGCCACTCCTGACAAGGAGCCCTGCCTTCTAGTTGTATATCCAAAACCTTCCCCTCGGACATGGGCACATTTCTCGCTCAGCTTCAACAAAGCGTTCTAGAGGGTTGATGCTACTCAGTTTTCCTCTGCACATATGCAGGTCTTATTCCTTTCAGAGCTTTGAAAATAAGGCAATTTAAAACCCAGCCCTCCTACTAAAAGCAGATGATCCAGTTCCAACTAAAGTGGGGGCAGGGGAGAGGGGGCTGTGCAATAGCTTTCCTCCCCCCTTTCTTTTTTGCAGCAATGTTATGAGTTACTTGCAGCCTCTGGAGTAAATATTTAGGAAGCCCTGCATAAACAGTTACAAGCATCAGAGTGACCAAGCCCCCACTTCCAATATCGGGACTGCTATTAAAGGGCGCAAGTTAACATGCATACATTTTTACAAGTTAAGTCTACCTCTTAGTTTTACTGGGGGGGGGGGGGTGAAAGATTTGCCTCAGGTTACAAGGAGAAGTAAAATATAAACGCCAGTTTCTTTGCTTCGAGAAGCTGTTGCAGTAGTAGGCTGCTATTAGAAAAGTCCCCTCCCCTCCTCACCTATGCATTTTTCCCCTAAAGCGAAAGTATTAAACTGAAATGAAAAGAAATAGACCAGAAACCGATGTAAGTTTCTTAATATGCAGCTTTTGACATCAGCACCAGTTATTAAATCTTTGTATTGTATGTATAAATCAAACTCACTGCATATCAACAACCCAAGCAGACCTACTCTGACTTTAGATATTAACTGTGAAATTCACCGATTATAAATTCCTACCTACATTCAGTTTCTGCTTTGCATACACACCAGCCAAAGCAGAGAGTGTGTTCTCTCGCCACCCCATGCGATTATTAGCTTAGATTAGGGACAATCTAGAAGTGAACAGAGCCTGAATGTTACAAACAAAAAACAGCTGTAAGAAATAACTGGGGTGTCCGATCAAGCGAGGAAAGTAGCCCCCTGCAAATGCACCCAAGGACAGTTTAAGGAATTTGAAGAGGAACTACTATTGTCACTGGAAGATTAAACTAGGTACGGAATTTGGTCGCAAATTATTATTATTACTATTTTGCCACGAAAGCGATTGAGTGATCTACTGGCCGAATAAAACTGCAGCCAGCCTGTTGGAAACAATTTTGAATGCACGTTGAAGATTGTGTGAATTCAGCGGGGAAAGGGAGAGGATGAGACAGAAAGGCGGAAGACCCCCCCCCCCCCCTCCCAGACCAGATGAATAAAACAAACCATTAAAGACAGATTTTCCCTTTTGATTTTCTTTGCCTTTATGTTTTCTATTGGTTCTCAATACACACATTTCAGTTTACTAACTTCAAAATTGGAAGTCTTTTTTTTTTTTTTTTGACAACCAGAATAGGATCACGGATACCGGGACTGGGAGAATCCAGCAAAATACCCCCTAAAAAAAAGTGTGGAGCTGAAATGTGTTAGAAGCCTCAGCTGTGGAAGGCATAAGGCAAACATTAATATCCGGTATAAGAGCAGCAGCTGCAGCATTAAACACCCCTCCCTCCTTACCTTGCCCCTGTACAGCTCCTCCAGGCTCCCGTCTATCCACTTCTCCACGTCCAGCCTCTTCTGTAGCTCCTTGCGGTCATACTTGACTGTCACCCGGGCTTGTCTCTTCTGGATGCCCTGGTGAGCATCCTTGCTTCTGGAAGGGGAATGGAATTTGTTTAAAACCTTCCTGCCCAGCTTGTTCGCAGCCATATTGCCTCCTCTCTATACCGTCCCACACTAATACTAAGCAGGACAGAGCCTGTGACAGCTTCTTTATAACACCCTGGAGCCAGGCGAAGAAAGGAGGGTCCTAGTGCCCGGTTCTCTTCGGCCCCTATTGCAATTTAAACGCGTGGCACACTGACAAAAACCTAAGAATCTCTGCTGGTTGAAAAGTGACTTTTTTTCTAATCATGGATGGACTTGGAGTTCTGCATTTCTTAAAGAAACTATAAATTCATACATGCAGTGAGGCAGACCTGAGGTGATGTGGCAGAGGCTTAAACACGTGTCCCAAGGACCCTGGAAATGAACAATTTTCTACTTGTTTTCCTGTAATAGCTCAACAAATAATTTTAAATTGTAAAACGAACTGAAAAGCCAGAAGTTGCTTGAACCTTTTTTCCATCTTTCCGTGCGTTATGATTTGTTTTTTTCTCGGTCTGTTATGTTTCTTCTTTGTTTCATTTGTTTTTCATCTTTGTATTCAATCTTTGTTCTTGAAACTCCTCTCTGTTTCTCCCTAACGTTTAACTACTGTACTCCCTCCTATCCTTTCCCCTGTTTCATACCAATCCGCCTTTTAATTTTCTCTCTCCTTCTCTCCTCCCTCCGCAATCCATTTGTCTCATCTTTACAGCCCCACCCTCTGCTCCCACAATCCGATTTCCTTCACTCTCTCCCTCATTCTGCACACCCTTCCACTCCCTCTTTCCTCTGTGCACCCCACAGATTTTATCCAGTCCTTTCACGGAAGGTCAGCATTTATCATTTCCCTTTGCAGACCCCCATTCACTGTCCCTTACACTCTATGGATACCATTCACTCCTTTCTACCCCTCCCCTTGCAGATCCCATGCATTAATTATTGTAGCTGGGACTGCCGTACCTATAATTCCCTGTCCCCATTCCCTCCTCCTTTAATACGATTCTTACATTAGACCTTATACAAATTGAACAGCACACCAATTGAAAGTAAACAGTAGGCTGCAGCTTTGTTAACAATTCTATGAAAACTGAAACAAAATTCCAAACAGTAACACGCTCCACACACACCCCACCACGATAATCAAATCTTGAGCTCTGCTTTTGTTATGGCTTGTCCCCCCAAATGAGCCACAACCCCCATAGCTCAGGTGTTCACCACAGGCCAGTGACCTAGTCAATAGCCCCACCCCCAGAAAGCTGTGACCTAGAGGACCATAACAGTGACAAAACGTTCAATAATTTCTTGTACATCATTGTGAAACAGGTCCATTCCAATGTGATAGGGTGCATGTTTTTTCTTGTTGGAGGTGCCACAGCATGTAAACATTTTGGGCATTTTGCACTGGAAGCTGGAACTTGCAATGGCAAGCTGGGCATTCTCTTTAGATCTGTGCATCTGCATTGGGGGAAGGGGCAAGGAGAAGACGAGGCATCAACTGGCTAGCATCACCATCCAATGAATTGCTTGTACACAGGGAGACCTCATTTCCAACTGGGTGCTCCACCTCTGCCTCCGGTACATCACCCAACGCTATCTGAAGCTGCCTTCCAGGAGCAGGGAAAAGCCCTGACTGAGCCTCGGAGGGGCTGCTTTAAATACTCCTGCTGGCAAACCCTCCTCCATCTGAAGATCTGACCAACAGGATCATCAGGGGGTCCAGTGGGAATATATGCATTACTTGAAGTGTCCAATCATGTTGTCCAACCAGGGGCACCAGTTACTGCCTCCTTTGTGACCCCCCTTCACCTTCTTGAATTTTCTCTCCATCTCCCCAAGTCCTGAGTCATAGTAAGTGCCCAGCCCATGGTTAACAGGGGCCATTCAAGACTAGCTCTTGGGCTTGTCTCATCTTTCACTCTTCCCACTGTAGAAACCCATTCACTCCTTCTTCTCCCACTTCTTTCCCTCTGTAAATCCCATTCCCTCATTCCTTCCTCCTTTCTCTGCAGATTCCATGCATGTCTTTATCCTCCCCCCCACCCAATGGGCCCTATTTCACTCCTCCCTCCCCTTGCAGTTCCCATGCACACTGTAACACCTCCCCCTGTGAACTCCATTTCACTCCTTCCTCCCCCTCTTTCCTTGCAGAACCCATGAACACCGTTACTCCTCCCCCCTGTGAACCCCATTTCGTTCCTCCCTCTTCCCTACTCCTCTCTCAGGGAATCCAATTTATTCCTTCCTTGCCTCTGTTCCCTTGCAGATTCCATGCACACCAAGGGTTCTAGAGGTGATCTGGGAAATTATAGACCGGTAAACCTGACATTGTTGCCGGCCATAATAGTGGAAACTATTATAAATAATAAAATTACAGAACATGCAGACAAACATTGTTTAATGGGACAGAGTCAGCATGGGTTCAGCTGAGGGAAGTCTTGCCTCACCAATTTGCTTCATTTCTTTGAAGGCATGAATAAACATGTGGATAAAGTTGAGCCGGTTGATGGTAGTGTATCTAGATTTTCAGAAAGCTTTTGATAAAGTTCCTCCTGAGAGACTCCTGAGAAAATTGTAGAGTCATGGGATAGGAGACAAGGTTCTGGTGTGGATTAGGAATTGGTTATTGGACAGAAAATAGAGGATAGGGTTAAATGGTCATTTCTCTCAATGGAGGAGGGTGAACAGTGAAATGCCGCAGGGATCTGTACTGGGACCGGAGCTATTTAACATATTTATAAATGATATTGAAATCGGAACGACGAGTGAGGTGATTAAATTTGCAGATGATACAAAACTGTTCAAGGTTGTTAAAACAAGTGCGGACTCTGAAATATTGCAAGAAGACCTTGGAAGACTGTGCATCCAAATGGCAGATGAAATTTAATGTGGACAAATGCAAGGTGATGCACATTGGAAACAATAATCCGAATCATAGTTATCTGATGCTAGGGTCCACTCAAGAAAAAGATCTGGGTGTCATTGTAGATAATACACTGAAATCTTCTGATCAGTGTGCGGTGGCAGCCAAAAAAGTAAACAGGATGCTAGGAATTATTAGGAAAGGGATGGTGAATAAAACTGAAAATACTATAATTCCTCTGTATCGCTCCATGGTGTGTCCGCACCTTGAGTATTGCGTTCAGTTCTGGTTGTTGTATCTCAAAAAAGATATAGCAGAATTAGAAAAGATTCAAAGAAGAGTGACCAAAATGATAAAGGGGATGGAACTCCTCTCATATGAGGAAAGGCTAAAGAGGTTAAGGCTCTTCAGCTTGGAAAAGAGATGGCCGAGGGGGGGATATGATTGAGGTATACAAAATCCTGAGTGGTCTAGAATGAGTAAAAGTAAATCGATTTTTTTACTCGTTCCAAAAGCACGAAGACTAGGGGACGCTCGAGGAAGTTGCATGGAAATACTTTAAAAACAAATAGGAGGAAATATTTTTTCACTCAACAAATAGTTAAGCGGTTAGTGTATCTGGGTTTAAAAAAGGTTTGGACAAATTCCTGGCGTAAAAGTCCATAGTCTGCTATTGAGACAGACATGGGAAGCAACTGCTTGCCCTGGGATTTGTAGTATGGAGTGTTGCCACAATTTGGGTTTCTGCCAGGTAGTTGTGACCTGGCTTGGCCACTGTTTGGAAAGGATACTGGGCTAGACCATTGGTCTGACCCAGTATGGCTACTCTTATGTTCTTTTTACGCCTCCCCCTGTGAACCCCATTTCATTCCTCCCTCTTCCCTTGCAGATCCCATGCACACCATTACTCCTCCCCTGGGAAATCCATTTAATTCCTTCTTACCCCTCTTTCCTTGCAGATCCTATGCACACTATTACTCTTTCTCTGGGGAACCCATTTCATTCCTTCCTCTCCCCTCTTCCTTTGGGTCCTGCTCAGGGGCAGGGGGATCTTCCTTTGGGAAGTGGGCTGGTGGTGGTGGAGGGTCAGAGGTAGCATGATCAATCGGTTTTGGAGGAGGGCGGGTAGGAAGGGAGTGGGGAGAGACACGGAGGGTAAGAAATTGGGAGGTGTAGGAGGGATGTGGAGAGGTTTTGTGGGGATTAAGAGTGGGTTCTTGAGGAGAAAGTGATGTCAGCGCTAGAGATGGTAGTTCGGGGCTGATGCTCTGCTCGGGCTGCCAGCAATTTGAGCAAATTCTCCTTAACCAACCTCTTTGTGGTGTTACAGTCCTCCAGAAAATTAGTTTATAGATGGCATCCAGAAATAAATCAGAGTCAGGGAAAGCGATGCCGGCTCAGTGCAACAAACCTAAGAACGGGTCTCGGACGGCGGACCATGAGACATTCACTATGGTGCCGATCAAGTCAGAGGTGGAGGAGGACTCACGATTGGAAACAGAGGATGTGCCGGGAGTGTTAAAGGCCCAAGATTTGCGGCGGTGGTTGAAAGCTTTGAGCGCGGAGTGGAGTAGTGGCCTAGTGGTTAGGGTGGTGGACTTTGGTCCTGGGGAACTGAGGAACTGAGTTTGATTCCTGGCACAGGCAGCTCCTTGTGACTCTGGGCAAGTCACTTAACCCTCCATTGCCCCATGTAAGCCTCATTGAGCCTGCCATGAGTGGGAAAGCGCGGGGTACAAATTTAACAAAAAAAAAAAAGCTTTGAACGCGGATATGCAATTCATGAGACTTAAAAGCTGCAGTGACAGGTATTAAATCTGAGATTGGGGCCTTGCTCTCGAAGCAAACAGAGACGGAGGAGTGGCTAGCCCAGTGTGAAGAGCACGCGGAGGATCTGCAAGCATATCACAGATCTCGTCAGAATAATCTCTGATTTTGGGGCATACCTGAAATCTTTGCTGATCGTGTAAAGGTAATCCAGTACATTGCAGTGCACATGCTGCATGTGGCCGGCCCTGAGGCACTGGAGGGGCGTGAAATCATAGTAACATAGTAGATGACGGCTGAAAAAGACCTGCACAGTCCATCTAGTCTGCCCAACAAGATAAACTCATATCTGCTACTTCTTGTGTATACCTTACCTTGATTTGTATCTGCCATTTTCAGGGCACAGACCGTAGAAGTCTTGCCCAGCACTAGCCTCGCCTCCCAAACACCAGCCCTGCCTCCCAATCTCAGCTAAGCTTCTGAGGATCCATTCCTTCTGAACAGGATTCCTTTATGTTTATCTCACGCATGCTTGAATTCCACTACCGTTTTCATCTCCACCACCTCCCGCGGGAGGGCATTCCAAGTATCTACCACTCTCTCCGTGAAAAAAATACTTCCTGACATTTATCTTGAGTCTGCCCCCCTTCAATCTCATATCATGTCCTCTAGTTCTACCGCCTTCCCATCTATGGAAAAGGTTCGTTTGCGGATTAATACCTTTCAAATATTTGAGCGTCTGTATCATATCACCCCTGTTTCTCCTTTCCTCCAGGGTATACATGTTCAGGTCAGCAAGTCTCTCCTCATACGTCTTGTAACGCAAATCCCATGCCATTCTCGTAGCTTTTCTTTGCACCGCTTCAATTGTTTTTACATCCTTAGCAAGGTATGGCCTCCAAAACTGAACACAATACTCCAGGTGGGGCCTCACCAACGACTTATATAGGGGCATTAAAACCTCTTTTCTTCTGCTGGTCACACCTCTCTCTATACAGCCTGGATGGAGCACATAGGGCGTTGGGCTCGAGATAGGACAAGGTGCCCCAAGACATAGTGGCTTGCTTTCCCGATTACATGCTTAAGGAACAACTGCTACAGCTGAGCAGATCTAATCAACCAGTACAATCGAAAGCGTTGAAAATTGACATATTCCAGGACATTTCTGCTCTGACCTTGCATAAGCGACGGGACTTGGGCATTACGAAGTTTCTGCGGGAGTCCAATTTAAAATATAAATCGGGCTATCTATTTAGTCTGAGTTTCACGATCAATGGAGCCACCAAAAGAGTGCAAATGCCGGGATATGCATGGAAAATCCTACGGCAGATGAAGGTGGATAATTTACCAGAAGAGGCGAAGGATCCTCTGCACCGGCAGGAGGGGCCTCGAGAGGTGCTCAGATGGTGAAAGGTATTTACAGCTAAGTCAAGTAACTGAGAGGCCACTTCGAGTTCCATCGGCACCTTTGGATTCCACCTGAGAGCTTCTTGAAGGGGTGCGAGGCTTGCATGGACCTGAAGCACACAGCAACTACAGCCAGGAGTGGTGCGATGTAGATTTCTATAATCTTTACTGCTATTTAACTTCTTGGAGGTTTTTGTTATAATATGGATAAAGGGGTGTTGGGAGGAGGATACTCAAGGGTGCTCCTGTTGCAGTTTTTGATGTATATGCAATTAGAAGGGTAATCTATGGGATGGCAGTGGGAGTGTTTGTGTGCACTCTGGCGCATATGGGCTCTATCTCTACAGCTGGTACTACACTCATGCCTGCTGATATCAGGGGTTTGAGTAGTAAGGGGGAGAGGGGATGGGGTTGGGGAGGAGGGGAGGGGGTTGGAGAGGTTGGGATGGGGGAGTATATGGAGGGGGGCGATGGCTTGGCCAGGGTTTATATTTTGAGTGGGTAGATTGGCAAGCAGGGCTTGGGGAAGATAATGGAACATATTGAGCTTTTCCAGAAATGTCTATATGTCTCGGGATAAGGTATTGATAGGAACTCTTAATGTCAAAAGTCTTAACTCTCCTAGGAACGTAGCCTTCTGTTTAAAGAGTGTAAACATCTGAAGTTGGGGGTGGTATTTATACAGGAAACACATCTTACACAGAGAAGGGAGCATTTGCTGAAGCATAGGGACTACCCATATATGTTTTTAAGTTTCTCCAAAGGGGTGATGAAGAAGAGAGGAGTTGCTATATTGGTGCACTGTCACTCTCCTCTCCAGGTAGATGGGGTGCACAGGAATGGAGAAGGAAGGTTTTTGCTCCTTAACGGAGCATTACAGGGGGAGGCGTCACCTTGATTAACATATGGGCCCAGTGAGAAGGTTGATGCATTTTGGCGGGACTGTGTGGAACTTATCCGCACTAATGCCGAGGGTCGTATATTAATAGTGGGGGACTTTAACTTTGTGCCTAATCCCGATCTAGATTGTCATACCACCAGCCAGTTCTCCCATAACACTCTCACGAAAGCTTTTGCTCACTTAAGTAAAGATTTGAAGCTCACGGACCTCTGGAGGGCTTTGAATCCCAAGGCTAGGGAATAATACACTTTCTACTGCCAAGTACATGACAGCTACTCCAGAATTGATTTGTTCTGGGGGATGGATAATGGCTACAAAGAGTGCAACAGGCACTTATTGATAATATTACCTGGTCTGACCGTGCACCCTGCTGGTGCTCCTTCACTTTGGGGGCCCAATATAGGGGGCCCTTGTTTTGGAGATGAAATGAATCTCTTAGGCGGGGAATTCGACAGGGTTGCCCGCTGTCCCCCATTCTATTCGCCATGGTGATGGAACCCTTCGCTCAAAGAATCAGGGAGACAGTGGATATCGGGGGAGTGAGGGTAGGATCCCACCTGCATAACATCTCCCTGTTTGCTGATGATGTCATTTTTCTGTGACAGATCCGCATACATTTCTCCCAATCCTTCTCAGAGAAATTAAATACTATGGAGAAGTCTCTGGGTTAAAGGCTAACTTGGACAAAACTGAAGTGCTTAATGTTAATCTGACTGGAGAGGAGCTCCAGCGGACGAAAACTAATTTCCATCTCAAGTGGGTGGACTCGCATTTTAAATATTTAGGGGTTAAGATCTCTAGAAATCCCTTTACCCTTTTTGACCTAAACTATGTGCTTCTGATTATGAATGCGAGAGGACTTACGAATATGGGCTACTGGTATGTTCTCCCTTTTGGGACGCTTAGCTATTATTAAAATGAATATGCTTCTGAGGCTGTTATACTTATTCCAGGCATTGCCAATCGCTATTCCTAAAGCTACCTTTAGACTGTGGCAGAGTATGACCCACGATTTTATAGGAAGGGGTAGGAGACTTCGTGTAGCCAAGGGAGTACTTCTTTCGCTCACGGACCTCAGGGGCATGGGGATCCCGGATATTTACAGCTACTATCTTGCATCCCAGCTTAGACATGTGTGGGATTGGAGATGTTACCACAAAGCCCTTTGTACACATTGAGCAACACTTCACTGCTACAGGTTTATTGTCAGATGTATTATGGTTGCTTCTGGTGGGGGGGGGGGGGGGGGGGGGAGGCATCAGGTCTATTGTCTTAATCCATATGTTAACCATATTCCAACTGTGGATTTCAGTGAAGTGGTCTATTCAACCTTCACTGGCTTCTCTTTATGCCCCATTGCAAGCCCTGTTCCCAGATGCTGTTCCTGAGCAGGTGTCACTGCTGTCTCGATGGAGAGCACATGGTATTTTTCAGATTTCCCCATTGTTTCAGGACAATGAGTTGCTCTCCTTCGGGCAGTTGCAATCTTTATTTGCTTTGAATAAGAATGATTTTTATTTTTACCTGCAATGTAGGCATAGCCTGAGAGGTGGACCTTTTTGAGCGATCTACCTTGGGGAGGCTGGGCTACCTGGAGCAGGTATGGGAGCAATGCCAAGTAGCCAGGGGCCTTATCTCAGACTTGTATAAATTGATGAGGGTGCAGGAGTTTGCTAAACTTTTGTATATGGCTGAGTGGGAGTGTGACCTGAACTGTGATTTCTCTTTGTCACAGTGGGCAGAGATTGTGAGGTACACATCTAAGAGTAGTATTTCTGTAGCAGTGAAGGAATGCAATTGGAAGCTACTGATGCGTTGGTTCAGGATCCCAGAGCAACTCCACAGATTTGATAGGTCATTTTCATTGTCCTGTTGGAGGGAATGTAAGGCTAGGGGATCTTACCTACACATGTGGTGGGAGTGTTCTGGCATTCAGGGGTTTTGGGTGAGGGTGATTAGTATTGCTAATACTATTACAGGGGGGAATTTGGAAGCCTCTCCTGAACTAGGTCTATTATTTGTGGGAGTGGAGGACTTGATGTGGCCTCAACAGAGAATTTATACAATTTGTGTGACTGCTGCTCATTGTCTCATTGCCAAAGATTGGAAATCATCTGCTTCACCGACCATTGGAGCTTGGCATACAAAACTTGATTTTGTCTTTTTGATGGAAAAGCTTACAGCCCTGCGCAATCACACACACCAGAATTTTCTTCAATGGGAGGGGGAAGGGGGTCCTATGCAGAGCTACCTGGACATTATTTAATGCCATGTTCCAATCTTCCGTATAATGACGGTCACCTATGTAGCTGTTCTTGAGTGACCTCGGGCGTCGTCGTTTGGGGGTGGGGTGGGGGACTGGGTTAAGCATATATTGTTCTTTCATAGCATTATACCATTTGGTTTGTGCATTGCTTTCATGTTATATGGTTTTACTCTGTTTCTAATAACAATTTAAAGTTCAATAAAAAAAAGAAAGAGTGGGTTCTCGGAATGTTAATGGTTTACATGATGCAGGGACGCGGAGTATAGTGTTCAGTGAGCTGAAGCACTTGCAGTAGGACATAATTCTATAACAAGAAACTCATCTGAGAGCCAGAGATCAGCACTATCTAACACATAGGTCCTTTGAGGTGTGCTGGACACATAGCTGGGATGGGGGAGGTAAAAAGGAGGTGGGTATGGCTATACTGTGTAGATCCAATTGTTCCTTTGTAGTGGAGGAGGTGTATAAGGACTCTCTGGGGCACTGTTTAGCAGTGTGTGGTCAATTTAGTGGTATTCAAATCACAATTATAAATATTTATGCTCCTAATAAGAGACAGGGTCTTTTTTGTTTTTAGTCTTTTGGCTCTTCTACAGGCTTTTGTGAAGGGTCAGATAGTCATGGGTGGGGATTTCAATTTAGCTCATGGATGGGGTATGGGCTAATTCCAAAAGAAGGAAGGATTATAATCAGAGGCATAGGAAGGCACTTTTTAGTCTAGTTAATAGGCTGGATCTTCTGGAGATTTGGTGCTTGTACCACCCTTCTTCTAAGACTTACACTTTTTATACTCACGCAGCTGGAACCTACATTAGGATTGATTTGATCTAGTGTCAGTGCAGGTTGTGAGGACAGGCCCACGATACTAATGTGGAGGGGCATTTTCGAAAGGTCGTCCAAGTATGAATTAGGGCATACTCGCAGTTGGCCAAAATGAGGTAGGTATAATCGGAAAATAGTATGGACGTCCTTAGACATTCCTTTATCACAGCCCAAATCAGGGACGCCCAAAGTATAGTAAAAAGGATGCCCATCTTCCAGAACCGCGAAAGGACGTCCCTAAAACTCACTGTACTGTCATAGTAACGTCATTCGCCGGTTCTACAAGAAAGACGTCCTTATTACTGTACTTTAGACTTCTTTGATGTACCTGGTTCCACAAGTACAATGCATGTAGTTGCGGACATCCAGGTATGGGAAAATATAAGGAACATTCATAAGTGTAAAGTACAGTAACAAGGACGTGTTTCTCACAGAACTGCTGAAGGACATCTCTCTTACAGGCCTGCCATCCCCTTACCTGAATGTCCGCAACTACATGCACTGTACTTGCGGAACATGCAGCTATGGAAAATATAAGGAACATACATATTTTATTGTGTATATATTTATTTATTTATTTATTGCATTTGTATCCCACATTATTCCACCTTTTTGCAGGCTCAATGTGAAGAGGGTGGCGCATTTCAATGGTGCCTATGACCAAGGGGAAGCGAGCTACGGTGTAGAAGTCAGCCATGTTGTTCTGCAGGGCCTGGGGGGGTGGGGTGGGGAAGGTAATGCACTCAGAGATGTGGGTAAGGAAGGCATCAAGGAACTGGGTGAGGCAGTTAGAAATGGAAGACTGGGTGAGACCCGTATTCACAGATAGGACAGACTGGAAACTCCCAGGGACCAGAAAAGATAGAGAAGCAGTGATCTTTAGGTGCACAGGGATGGGGTTGTTCCTATGGGTGCTGGGCTGCAGGAGGGGTTTGAGCTGGTCACAAAGGTGCTGAATGGCAGCCCTATCAAAGCGGTACCTAGTGACACACTGCAGGTCAGTGAGGTCTAGGAAACTGCTATGGGGCCTGAAAACTCTGGGGTGAGTACCTCCTGCGGTGCCTCCCCTCTTCCTCCAACATTTAAGCAACCTGTGCATTTAGTGCCTCCATTTCCCCACACTACAGGTGCAATGCAGTGCCACCAGTGCTCACCTCTCCCTACCAACTTGGTGAAACACAGCAGCAACAAACAGAAGCTGACACTCACTCTCTTCCACCGACAAACAATGCAGTCACATACAGCAGAGTCACACTGCAAGCACTCTCTGACCCAGTACAAACTCTCCTGCCACACCCTCCAGCCACTCACTCTCCAAGCAGTCTTCACAAACATGCTGCAGCAGTACACAGGACAAAGAGACAAACAGAGACTACAAACAGGTAAGGGAATGAAATATGAACTTGGGGACAGTGAATGGAGAGAGATAGGGGAGGGGATGGGGGAGATAGAGGAAGGAGTAGTGCTGTCTGGGTTTGGGTGCTAGAAGGGGTAGGGAAAGCTGAAAACACAAATGAGGTAGGTGAAGGTGAAAACGTTCCGACTATGGCACACAGACAAAGGTAACAGGTACTCAACAAACTCTCAGCTTTCTCTCCCAACAACACTCTTGTCACTCTCCAACTGCACAAAATCGCTAATGGGTCTAAAGACGACTTCCACCTTACCCTGGTCGCTTTCATTTCAGGTCTAACTAAGGACGCCCATGTTCCCACCCATGAGAAACCATTTCACTAGCCGTTATACGCTGGGGGCGCCCATCTCATAACGCCGCCCATAACACGCCCCTAACACATCCCCTGTGGGGACAGCCCTGTTTCGATTATTGGATTTGGGCGACCTTCTTTCACAGGGACGCCCATGTGCCTTTTGTATCACTTTTTGGACGCCCTTTTCTTTCGAAAATGAGCCTGATAGAGTCCAAGCATATTTCTAGTCCATGTATATTCTGACCATTCCTTGATATGGGTAGAATTGGCTTTGGAGGGTTGCCAGCATCCCCCCGGTTTTTGGTGGCTCAATGAACATTTATCAGGGGATCGGTAGGTCTGTGATGATCTTTGGGACTATTCAAACATCTCATGGACAATGATAATGGGACAGTGAGTGACAGTATTTTAGGGCATGTGCTTAAAGCAGTAGTGATGACTTGAGTAGGGACCGTCACTCTATGTTAAATTGTACAGCGCTGCGTAACCCTAGTAGCGCTTTAGAAATGTTAAGTAGTAGTAGTAGTAGTAGTAGTGTGGGTCATCTGATGAAATGGGGGGCCCACAGAAAAAAGAAGAGAGCACAGAAACATCTTAAGCTTCAAGAACACCTCACTGTGCTGGAACAGTGGCATTAGAGGTGTCCGAGTGCTACGGTGTGGCAGGAACTGAATTTTGTTTGGGCAGAATTAGGGTGTTGGCAATTAGAGCAGGTGGACTTTATGCGCCAAAGACTGAAATAGCATCTTTTAGAATTTGGTAATTAGTAAGGGACTCAGTTGGCTAGGTTGTTGCGGGAGCAGCAGACGAGCCAGCTGATACGAAAAGTTAAGGGGTCGGGAAGGTGCTTCTTTACTCTGATGATGACATTCAAGGGCAATTTTTGCACTTTTATAGAACATTGTATGAGCAATTTGAGCAGTTGGCTGAAGAAGATATTGCTGCTTATTTGCAGGGGATTGAGTTACCTGTACTGTCTGGGGAGCATGGGGATCACTCCCATAACGCTTGAGAGGAAATGGGATGGGCCATAAACATTTTGAAGAGTGGGAAGGCACCAGGTCTTGATGGTCTCACTGCTAAATTTTACAAATTGTTTGGGGCAGAAGTGGGAGGGATTTTGACTCAAGTAGGTAATGGACTGTTGGGGGCAAATTCGCTCTGCCCAGTATGCAGGAGGTGGATATTAATATGTTATTAAAGCCCTGCAAGGATCCGGTGGGTGGTGGTTCATACAGACCAGTATCCCTTCTTAATGTGGATGTGAAACTTTTGACCAAAGTGTTGGTGGAGCGTCTAAGTTTGGTATTACCTCAGTTGATTCATCATGACCAGGCAGGGTTTATACCTAAGCGACAGGTATGTGACAATATCTGTTGAACCTTGAATGTGATGTGGGAGGCACAGAGGACCTAGTCAAAGCTGATGCTTTCAGCCTTAGATGTGGAGAAGGCTTTTGAGCAGGTCCACTGGACATTTTTATGGTAGGTGTTGGCTAAGGTAGGCTTGGGAGCTAATAGTTTACTTGGATTCATCAATTCTACTTCTGTCCTACACCAAGGGTAAGGGTCATGGGGAATATACAGATTGTGAGGGGTAAGTGTCAGAGGTGTCCCTTATTCCTACTTTTATTTGCATTATCTATTGAACCTTTGGCTCAACAGATTCATTCGACTTTAGATATTTATGGTTTCTAGCTGGGTGAGACCCAAAATGGGGTGTCCAAATATTTCTCTTCAAGTTATTTTGCAGGGGGGGTGACTGGATTCAAGGTGAATCTTGATAAAACAGAGATATTGGGGGTTACCCTTGACCTTCAAGAGGAAGAACTTCTTAAACCCAATTTCTCCTTTAGATGGGCCGTGTCTCATATTCGATATTTAGGAATACAGGTGCCTTGTGATCTTCAGCAGCTTTACTCACTTAATTATGATCCTCTGATCAGGGCCCTTAAACTGGACTTGGCAACCACATGGTTATCATGGTGGGGGCAGATAGCTGTGCTCAAAATGAATGTGATCCATCATCTAACTTCCCCATAGCGTTCCTGAGGAAGGTTTGCAGATGTTGCAAGAGGAGTTCACTCAGTTTGTCTGGGGAAATAAATCTCCCAGATTGGCCAAAACAATTTTGTGGCAGGGGTTAGTTTGGGAGGGTTGGGCAATAACGAATGTTTTATGGTATTATTGGGTGAGGCAACTTAGGCAATTATGGGACTGGGATGGGTCCTCAAATAATGGGGGGGGGGGGGGAGGGGAGTGTTGCTTGAATAAGAAAAATTTTCTGTTTTCCCACTGCGCCACTTGCTGTGGATGTCTAGAATTCCTAACCAATATTCCCGGTGCACACAGAATCCTTTTCTGAAGTATCTTTAGGGTTTGTGGTGTAGGGCGAAGGGGAAGCTGAGTATTAGAGCTAGGAGCTCTTCTTTAGCATTGCTTAGGCAGGGCCGCCGAGAGACTGGGCCGGGCCCGGGACAAGGCCACCCCCGGCCCTGCCCCCTGGGCCCCACCCCCACTGCCACCCCCCAGGTTGTCGTCGCCCCCCCCCCCCTGAGGGGAGCCTGGCGCCACAGTCCCACCCAGCTCCGCCACCGGGCTGGTCCCCTTCCACCCAAACCCCCGCCAGCAGAAGTGCTGTCTTCTGACTCCGGAGTGCGTGGCCCACACAGACGTGCTCCTCTCAGCTGATCTTCGCTGTACTCTGCAGGGCTTCTGTGCGTCTGATGTCCTGCACGTCAGACGCACAGAAGCCCTGCAGAGTACAGCGAAGATCAGCTGAGAGGAGCACGTCTGTGTGGGCCGCACACGCCGGAGTCAGAACAGACGACAGCACTTCTGCTGGCAGGGGTTCGGGTGGAAGGGGCCCGGTGGCGGATGGGACTGCGGCGCCGGGCCCCCTTGGAGGCCCGGGCCCCGGGAATTTTGTCCCCCCTGTGCCCCCCTCTCGGCGGCCCTGTGCTTAGGTATGAGCCCCAATTTCAAGCGGGGAGGGACAGTGGGGTATTTGCTCATAGGACAAGGGCCTTAAATGTTTTAGACAGTTTTTAGATGTGGGAGAATTTATTCCATTTGAGGACTTGAAGGTCACCTATCATTTAAAAGAGGGGGATGTTTTTTTTTTCATATTTACAGGTCAAACAGTACATGATGGGGTAAGGTTGGCTTAAATCTGACCCTGAAGAGATGAAACATTTTGAAAATTTATGGCAGGCCCAGGGCAAGTTTCCCAGATTGCTATCCTTGAAATATAAGTTTTTTAAAGGCTTGACCTTCCAGGAGTACGGATTTATACAGCAATAGGAGACTGATCTGGGGATGGAACTTGATCAGAGTGAATGGAAAAGGGTGTTCCAAGAGGTACAAAAAACTTCTATTTGTGTATTGATTAAAGAGAATGCATACAAGGTGGCCACACATTGGTACTATACTCCTGTAAAATTAAAAGCTATGTTCCCCACTGTAAGTACTGATGAGTGCTAGGTGTTTGGAGGCTAAAGGCACTTTTTATCATATGTGGTGGGAATGTGGGAAAATTCAAAAATATTGGATTATAGTGGTGCAGTGTATGACCCGGGGTCTGGGCAAATCATTTCCCCTGACCCCTAAGGCTTCTTCGTTGGGACTTAGTAACAAGACTGGTTTGTTGTGGCAAGTCCACCTCAAAAGCTTATGTTTAGCAGTGGCGAAGTGTGAGATTGCGGCTCATTGGAAGAAATCAACTGGCCTACTGTGATGGTCTGGCTGGTAAGAGTGGCTCATCTTTGTGAATTGGAGATACTTGCAGATCACCTTCATGGACACTATGATATGGAAAAGGAGGCGTGGACTCATCCTGCTCTTATACTTTCTGGAGTTGAGAGGGAGGGTTTAGGGGGGTTGTTACTCAGAAAGGGGGGCACTGCAGAACCACAGTATATCCCTTGTTTTGGTTGGTATGGGGTGTTTGGGGGAGAGAGTAGGGGTAAGGGCAGGGGTAGGTTGGGCGAGATTGGCAGGGGTAGGTTGGGCGAGATTGTTTCTAGGGATATTTGTGTAACAAGTGATATTTTGAGGTTTATGTATTTTTGCTTGATATCTTTTACTACAATAAAAATTTATTGATACAAAAAAAGCCACCTTTTCAGTGGACATCAAGTGGTCTCCTTGACCAAAGGAAATGACAAAGTAAAATTATTGTAATGTGTTTGTATGCTTTCTTATATAGTTTGCAATGGCTTCCAGTTAAGTAAAGATGTTTACTTAAGCTACTTGTTATTGCATTTAAATATTTTTATTTGCACAAACCTTTGTACTTGAAGAACAGGATTAGAAATTATGTGCCTGCATATAGTCTGAGATTAACTCAGGCTAATCTTTAAAAGGAAAGATGAAGACAGAGCACTGTAGGCCCATTTAATTTAAAGCTGCCAACTAGATCCATATTCACAGGGTAGGGCTGATCCAGTCCTGGGTTTACCCATTGCATGCAGGGACTTATACTTCTGATTTCTCCATTTCATTCCCTAAGAAAAGTAAGCTTACAAGTCACAGCATGCAATGGGGTAAACCTAGGACTGGATCAACCCTCTTCTGTGAATCTGGATCCAGTTGGCAGTCTTATTTAAATTGGAATAACTTACCTTTGGATCGAAGATGTCTTCTCTCCTGACCTTTTGGAAGGGATTGAAAACTTTTCTGTTCTCACATATTGAATTATGTGTTTTTACCTTTTATTTCTGGATTTTTATTATTCTAAGATTTCTCATTTGATTGATTTACTGTTTGTACTCCATTTTTTAGGACTTGATCATAAAAATGGTATAAACCTTATAAATAAATAAATCAATAAGTGAAGAGCCCATATTGTGGTGGATGGATTGCAGACAGATGAGAGTAGCCTTACCAGCCACAGCAACTCTGTCTTCTGGCTAGCTGCATTGCACTAGTCTAGGACTTCACAAGGTTTTGCCTTTTTTTTATTTCTTTCTCTTCCCTAACACAGTCCTATACCATGCTATGCCTTTGTGCCAAGTCATAAACATGGGTTGGGTTGGACCACAGGAAGGAAGGGTTGGGACTGAATTATACAAGAATACAGAAGGAGAAAGTTTGGAAAGAGCTAAGCTGAGACAAAATGGAAAACAAAAGTGGGACATAGGTACCTTGAGATATAGAAAAAGCCCATGCTAAATACACCCAGCATACAAGAAAGACAAAGGTAATTTCCAATTATATTTACATAAGTATTGCCACACTGGGACAGACCGAAGGTCCATCACTGTTTCCAACAGTGGCCAAACCAGGTCACAAGTACCTGGCAAGATCCCAAAATAGTACAATACATTGTATGCTGCTTATTCTAGAAATAAGCAGTGGATTTTCCCCAAGTCCAAGTGATATCAATGAACACTTCCTATGTGTATTTATGCTAGAGTGGATTGGTTTTCATAGGGCTTTTCCTGTTGAAGAACTGGATTCTTTTTAGCTAAATGTTCCTCCTTAGGCTCTCTGTCCCCCTTCAGCTGATTCCACTTGTTCCTGTCTTCAAATCCTTGTTAACAGCTTTCAGCTATCGGCACCTATACTATGGGCACAAATTCAAAATAAGTGACCTAGATAATATCTCACAATGTATGTCCCAGCCCATCATATAATTATACTATATAATAGTGCAGGGAGGAGGCAGTGTAAAATTGTGTTAATGGGTCAGCAGATGGAATCCACCTGAAAAGTTACATCAAGAAAAAAATCAATTTTGTGAATGTTTCTTTTTCTGACTGTGAAAAACACGAGATTGCTTCAGATATAAATCCCTTCAAATTCTACACGATGAGCTGAACAGTGACACAGCTATAAATTTTTTTTTTTTAGGTGGTGGTGGTAGCAGCAGCAGCAGCAATGTTTAACATGGATGGGCATTAGGCACCCCATTTCCTCTTTCCTTCTTCAATCTTCCACCATAATTAAAATTAAACATACCTTAGCTGGGGGGTGGATCCCCAAACCCCACTAGCTGAATAAAGGTGAAGCCCGTCCCAAGTCAGAACAGAGCAGCAGTCAGTGGCAGCACTTTGAATCAGTGGCGTAGGTACGTGGGGCCATGGGGGCCTGGGCCCCCATAGATTTGGCCCTGGAACCCCTGCCGATGACCCTCTCGACCCCCTCCCGCCGCCAACCCGCCCCCGCCGCCGGCTACCTTTGCTGGCGGAGGACCCCAACCCCCACCAGCCAAGGTCCTCTTCTTCCGACGCAAGGCTTTGTTCTGTCTCTGTGAGTCTGACGTCCTGACTCACACAAACAGAATGAAGCCTTGCGCCGGAAAAAGAGGACCTCGGCTGGCAGGGCTTGGGGTCCCCTGCCAGCAAAGGTAGCCGCCGCCAACGGTGGCGGGAGCGGGGGTCGAGACGTCGTCGGCAGGGGGGGGTCAAAGTTGTTGTTGGTGGCAGCGGAGGGGGGGGGGCAAAAAGTGCAGGGGGGGGGGGCTAAAATGTGCCCCCTCACCTCGGGCTCTGGACCCCCCTTCCGCCATAGTCTGGCTAAGCCCCTGCTTTGAACCACTGGCACAGTGAGCATGTTCAGTTCTTTCAAGTTGCTGGAACTGAGTCTGCTCATGGTGCTGATGATATCAGCAGCTCAAAATGCTGCCTCATTGCTCTGACTTGAAACAGGCTCCCCATTTAGAGGTCCTTTTACTAAGCTGCAGCAAAAACTAGCCTTATCACACCCTTGCACAGGTTTTCCCCATGTGCTAAGGTCATTGTTACCACAGCAGTAAAATGGTATACTTTGTATTTTTTGTATCACTGGTCATGCGCTAATGTTGCTATTAGCACATGGCCATTAAAAAAAGTTACAGTGTGAACTGCCACCCATTTTGTAGGTGGTAAGGGCTCACTCGGTAATCCTGCACCAATTAGGCAGTATGCAGTGATCTGGATGTATTGCTGAGCACAGAAATGCCCACTGCTTTTGACTCCTAGCCACTACTCAATTTGCCCTCCCCTTGTTCTCTCTCACCCAGTACTTTATTTATTTATTTATTTATTTATTTATTTATTGCATTTGTATCCCACATTTTCCCACCTATTTGCCGGTTCAATTTGGCTTACATAGTTTGTTATGGTATAGTCATTTCATGATGACAAAAACACTTACAGGCTCATTTTCAAAGCACTTAGCCTCCCAAAGTTCCATAGAAACCTATGGAACATAGCCTCCCAAAGTGCTTTGAAAATATGCCTCTTAGTATTGTACAGAGATTAAGTAAAGGAAGAAAGAAAGAAGGAAGGTGTTATTTGGATGGCATGGAAGGTGGACTTTAGTAATTGGGAATATTGGTGAGGTAATGTTGTAATAATTGGGAATAGGTGAGGTAATGTTGTGAGGCTGTGGGTTCTCTTAGTAGGCCTTGTTGAAGAGATGAGTCTTCAAAGATTTGCGGAAGCTAGTTATTTCATCAATTGCTTTCAGGACTGTAGGCAATGCATTCCACAGCTGCGTACTCATGTAAGAGAAGGTGATGACGTGTATCAGCTTGTATTTTAGTCCTTTACAGCTGTGGAAGTGCAGGTTGAGAAATTTGCGGGATGATCTTATGGCGTTCCTGGGAGGCAGGTCCACAAGGTTTAGCATGTAGATTGGGGCATCTGCGTGAATGATTTTGTGTACAATCGTGCAGATTTTGAACGCAATGCGTCCCTTGAGTGGGAGCCAATGAAGTTTCTCTCTTAAGGGTTTTGCACTTTTGTATTTGGTTTTTCAAAATATGAGTCTGGCGGCGGTATTCTGAGCTGTTTGGAGGTTTTTTTTATATTTTGTTCTTTGCAGCCAGCGTTCAGTGCGTTGCAGTAGTCCAGATGGCTTATTACCATTGACTGTACTAAGGTATGGAATATGTATCTCGGGAAGAAAGGTTTTACTCTTTTGAGTTTCCACATGGAGTGGAACATCTTTTTCGTTGTGTTCTTCACATGGGCATCGAGTGTGAGGTTTCGGTCAATGGTAACTCCAAGAATTTTTAGGTTTTGTGCAATGGGGAGGGAGCAGTATGGTGTGGTTATGGTAGAGAAGTTGTTTTTGTTGTGTTGTGAGGTGAGTACAAGACATTGTGTTTTTTCTGCGTTGAGTTTTAACTGGAATGCATCCACCCAGGAGTGCATGGTTTGTAGGCTTTGGTTGATCTCGTTGGTGATTTCATTTAGATCGTGTTTGAACGGGATGTAAATCTTGACATCGTCTGCGTATATGTAGGGATTAAGGTTCTGGTTGGCCAGTAGTTTAGCTAAAGGTATCATCATTAGGTTGAAGAGAGTACTTCCCTTGTCCTTAATTGTTTTGTCTGTCTGTCTTATTTTTAGATTGTAAGCTCTTTTGAGCAGGGACTGTCTCTCTCTATGTTGGATGTTCAGCGCTGAGTGCGTCTGGTAGCGCTATACAAATGTTAATAATAATAATAATTCTCCACCCTCCTGACATGCCTCCTCCACAAAATAAATAATAGCACCCAGGTTAGTGTCCTAATTCAGCAGTTAACACAGGATGCATTAATATATTTTGGTGTGTATTAGGCATGCATTAGCACCTAATGCAGCTTAGTAAAAAGACCTCTTATTCAGCTGCCAGGGCTCGGGGATCTCTGCCAGCTAGAGGAGCAGTGTGACCAGCTGCTGAGTGGGCCTCAGGCAAAAAAAGGAGAACAGAACCTGGCTCCCAACAATATCAGGCAGGAGACTGATGGCTGAGCTTCCTGGTGAAAAACTCCAGGACATTTCAGAAGTATGCAAAACATGATTAACCTACAGAGTCTGGCAGAAAGCCAAGGACAGGTGATGCGTAAAGACATTTTGCTAAACAGGAGTGCGATAGTGTGTGCTAGGCTTGAGCGTGGGTCTTCAAACTTCCAGCCAAACAAAGGTAAAAAGAAAATCAAAAATTCTTAATTAACACAAATGCTGAAGTCTGTTCCTTCACAGGCACAATAAATAAGGAATAAAGTCTCTGGAAAGTCAGATGCAATTGGGCCTCTTGCGATAGGGTCCTTTAAGAAACATTAAGACAATCCAGGAACTTAAAACCTTTGAAGTCAAAATGATGAAATATTTTGACACCCACCAGACAGGACTTAACAAAGATCTGGATTTTCTAGCCCATTACAAATCATATAATTCTACTGCTTTGTCACCCACTTATCTACCCTCCCTCTCTCCCTGTCTCTCATCAACCCAGCTCCCCCTGATTCTCACCTAACCCACCCCACCCTCTTCCTGTGAAACTGTCATTGGAATGCTTTTGTGCTTTTGTGATTCACTTATTTATACTTATATTTGTCAACATTTGCTTATTTCTTAGTCCTATAAAAAAAGGTATCATCTTATTTTCTTTTCTCTGTTTTGTTTTATTTCTATTTATTACCTTTAAAAGTGGACTAACAAGGCGACCACATCACTTTACTGAATAAAAATGAGAAAAGGAAAAGAACTACAAATTTCAATAGGGCAGCTAGAAAATCTTGCAGAAAGAGAGAGAGAGAAAAATATATAGCTGCAAGCAAGCTGGACAACCCACTCGTCAAGGGCAGTTGAATGCCAGGGAGAATAGGTGGACTTTAAAGGATGCCTTAAATCTAGGGTATGATTACTTGGCTGGGTGATGTAGAGGAAGAGAATCCTAGAGCATGGGTGCAGTATAAAAGAACGCTGAGAGGCAAGTTGCTGAAGACAATAGCAATGGGCAGGTGGCAAGGATAGACGTGGGCAGAAGCTGAAGGACACAAGAAAAGACATAGGGAGAAATAAGGGAAGAAAGGTAGGAAGGAGTGCCTGTCTGAAGGACCTTGAACACCAGACTTAAGGATCTTAACACGAATATGAAAAGAGTGATGCTGAGCAAGGAGTGGAGTGACATGACTGGATCTATGGGCATAGGCAAGCAGCCGGATAGCGGTGTTCTGCAGTGTTTGTAGGCATTTAAGAAAAGTATTTGAGACACCAGATAAAGCAATGTTACAATAATCTAAATGGGAAGTGACAAGAGAATGCAATAGAGTGGCACAAGAATTATAATCTGCTGCCATCTACTGGTTCTGTACCCACTTTACTTATTTCATTTTTCATAACCTACTGATCACCATTTTTGAAGTGTGAACCACATTGGCAAAAAGACTTCAATGTCAGAGCCAGGACCAATGGTTCCTCTAAGGAGTGGCCCAATGTGCGCAAATTGTTTTTGTGAGTGTGATGAACACATTTTAAAAACCACAATTTCTGAGTGCCAGTATTAGCAATGTATTTCTTTATATAGCACAAAAAAAAACTTTTGTGAGCAACCATGTAAAATATGTGAGTGACGCTCCTAAAATGTATGAGCAATTGCTCATGTGCTCCTCTTAGAGGGAACGTTGGCCAGGACCAGTGCTGGATAAAGTGGATGGTGCCCATAGCCCTGGAAGACAAAGCAGAGGAAGTCTCTTTCTAATGACGTAGCCCAGTGGTCTTTGCAAATTTTTTAGTTGGGGCTGCTTTGAGTCCAAAAGGGGAGAAGGAAATCCAGCATATTTCTCCCCATGTGGGGCCATGACACTGACCAGCTTGGAGAAGAGACGGCTGAGGGGAGACATGATAGAAGTATCCTATATAATAAAACGCACCTCCAACATTCTGAAGCTGACTGCATGGCTGAGGCATTCCTGCTCTCTGTATCCATCTCCTGAATTGACATCACATACTTCCGGGTTCGTCACAAGCAGAAGTGACCAACCACACAAGGTTTCTTGGCTTCAGAATGTTGGAGGTGCATTCTATTAAATAGGATTGGTCAATTCCTTGAAGCACAGCCAGAGCTCAGCGTCCTGCTCAGACACCATAGAGAGAGAGAGAGAGAGGGAGGGGGGGAGGTATCTCTCTCTTTCACACACTCTCTCTCACTATCTTTCTCCCTCACACTCTCACACACTGTCTCTCACACACTCTATGTCTCACACTGTATCACATTCACTCTCTATGTGTCACATAGTCACTCACACATTCTCTTGGTCTATACACTCAGTCTCACAGAGAGAGTCTGTGTCTCACACATACTCTCTCTGTGTGAAACACACACTTTCTCTCTCTCACACACACACTGTGTCTCACATACCAGGGGCATATCTGTGTGGGGCCACAGGGGCCTGGGCCCCCGCAGATTTCGCCCTGGACCCCCCTACCGCCGTCAACCCTCCCCCGCTGCCGTTGTTTACCTTTGCTGGCGGGGAACCCCAACCCCCGCCAGCCGAGGTCCGCTTCCACCTGCCGCTGCCTTTAAAAATATTTCTTCAGCTGGCGTGGGACCCCAACCCCCGCCAGCCGACCCGAGGTCTTTAAAGTTCTTCTTCGTCCTCCGTGGCTGTGTTGCTGTTGAAAGCTATTGAATCCAGTTTGGAGTCTGACGTCGCAGCACATTGTACGTGCAGTACAACGTGCTGCGACATCAGACTCCGAACTGGATTCAACAGCTTTCAACAGCAGCACGGCCACGGAGGACAAAGAAGAACTTTAAAGACCTTGGGTCGGCTGGCGGGGGTTGGGGTCCCCCGCCAGCTGAAGAAATATTTTTTAAGGCAGCGGCAGGTGGAAGAGGACCTCGGCTGGCGGGGGTTGGGGTCTCCCACCAGCAAAGGTAAGCAATGGCAGCGCGGGAGGGTTGGCGGCGGGAGGGGGTGGAGAGAGTCATTGGTGGCGGGGGGGGGTCTGGCAATGGCAGCAGGGGGGGTCGGTGGAGGGGGGCTAAAATGTGCCCCCTCCCTCTGGCTTTGGCCCCCCCCTACCGCTGGAGTACAGATACGCCCCTATCACATACGCACTTGCACACACTCTCATTCTCACACACACACTCTCTCTCTCACAGACACACTCACACCCAGACTCACTCTCACACACACACACTCGCACATTCACTCTCTCTCTCACACACAGTCACTCTCACATACACTCTCTCAAACATACACACTCCGAGGAAAACCTTGCTAGCGCCCATTTCATTTGTGTCAGAAACGGGCCTTTTTTACTAGTATAAAATAATGAGTGGAGTGGAACAGGTGGATGTGAAGCGTCTGTTCATGTTTTCCAAAAATACTAGGACTAGGGGGCATGCGATGAAACTACAGTGTAGTAAATTTAAAACAAATCGGAGAAAATTTTTCTTCACCCAACGCATAATTAAACTCTGGAATTCATTGCCAGAGAACATGGTGAAGGTGGTTAGCTTGGCAGAGTTTAAAAAGGGGTTAGACGGTTTCCTAAAGAACAAGTCCATAAACCACTACTAAATGGACTTGGGAAAAATCCACAATTCCAGGAATAAGATGTGTAGAGAGTTTGTACGTTTGGGAAGCTCGCCAGGTGCCCTTGGCCTGGATTGGCCGCTGTCGTGGACAGGATGCTGGGCTCGATGGACCCTTGGTCTTTTCCCAGTGTGGCATTACTTATGTAGTGTGTGCCAATGACAACCATCCCCATCAATCTGTTGTCTCTCTCGCATGCTCCCTTACATAGGCTTATGCCACCAGTCTCTTTTTTTTCTCCCCTCTCCCTCACTCCACCAGGTCTAGCATCTCTCCTTCTCCCCACCAGACACCTCCCTTTGCACCTGGTCCGCTCTTTCCCTGACTCCTCCATCAGATCCAAAATCTCTCCTCCCTGCATGGGACCCCTACCAGACACTCGTTCAACATTATCTCTCCTTCTCTACCTCAACCCTCAAGCCAGAATCACCTCTAAAGGTAGGAGCATTGCCCCATTCCTCCTGCCTCTGATAACAGTCATCTTTCAAAATGGCAGTGCCTGTTTATTTGGCAGACAGACCTCTCATGGTGCATCAGAATGAACTGTGAGGCATCGGCACCACCATCTGGAAAGACTGTAGCACCAGAGGCAGGAGCGATTGGGCATTACTCCCGCCTTTAAAGGTGGGATGGGGGTTGGGGGGGATCAGAGGGAAATTGGGAGCAGCCAGAGGAGTGTTCAGGTGGATGTTCAAGGTGTCTGGAGAAGTCTCTGGGGTGATTGGGGCGGGGGACCAGTAGGTCGCAAGCCTTACATTGTAGGCAGTCCTGCTGCTCAGGCACATTCAGAACAATATGTAACAATGTGTGTAACGTTTGATTCTCCAGACTTTCTCTGTCTTTCAGTCCATTTTGTCTCACCCAACCCACATTTCCCCCAAAACCTAATCCAATCATTTTCAACTCCAACCAACATCTCCCCCTATTCACCCACCATTATCTTATCCCCAATCCCTCCATATTGTTTTTTTTTTCAAAATGGAAAGGATCACCACTATCGCTGATCCTCTTCAACCTTATGATGACCCCACTAGCAAAATCCTTAGCCACCCAAGGCTTCAACCCATTCATCTATGCAGACGATGTCACTATATATACATCCCTTTTAAATATGACCTGATAGAAATCACCAAAGAAATCACGCTTAGCTTGAATACTATGAACTCATGGGCAAATGCATTCCAACTAAACCTCAACACAGAAAAAACACACTACCTCATCCTCTCATCCCAACACAACACATACAAACCCACAAACGTAAACACCCCAGACTACACCCTCCCTATCGCTGACAGCCTGAAAATTCTCGGGGTCATAATCGACCGTAACCTGACACTTGAGAGCCAAGTGAACTCTACAACCAAGAAAATGTTCCACTCGATGTGGAAACGTAAATGCCTGAAACCATTTTTCCCGAGGGAAACTTGCCACAACCTGACACAATCAATGGTATTAAGCCACGTAGACTATTGTAACGGAATTTATGTGGGATGCAAAGAGCAACTCTTAAAGAAACTTCAGACTGCTCAAAACACAGCAGCCAGACTTATATTTGGTAAAACACGATTCGAAAGCGCCAAACCCCTCTTGGAAAAGCTGCACTGGCTCCCAATCAGAGAGTGCATTGTTCTGTCCCCTGACAGCCTAGCACTAGTTATAGTGTGACCCTAAAATGTGTTAATGCCTTCACTGCTAAGATATGTGTGTGAGCAATGCATTGTGCGTAATGTAGTTCACAGACAACGCAACCCCACTTGCCTGTCTGTATAAGATCTGTTACTACTGGTTGTGATGCTGCTTAGATCACTCCTCTGTCTCAGCCAAGCTTGGCTTCTTTGTTTACGTGCCAGCACTTCCTGGCCATTCTTACTATCTCTGTCCCGAGAGGTCAGCCAGATATGACCTTTTCCTCCAATCAGGGGCTGCCCCCTAGAGCCACCCTTGCCACTCAAGGGCAGGCTTTGTCCCTATTGGCCTTTCTACTCCTTCTTCTCTGAGTCTGTATGAGCTTCTGGCTCCTCCCCCCCCCCCCCCCCGTCCATGAGGAGGACAGTATCCATTTTGCTCCAGGACAAAGCAATGATCCTGTTGTAACTCTGGAAAAGCACTAGTCTTTTCACCCTGAAAATACCCTCATAAAAGAGGGTACTGCACTTCCAAACACCTAACTCCGAGCTGCCTCTATCTGTGGAACTACTTTTCTTATCTCTGCAAGGAGCTGATCCTGGTTAAACTTCTACCTTCTCTCCACTGACTGATACAGCTTACAAACTACAGGGTTCCTTTGTGCTTATGAACATCTAACTGTGAGTAATCATCTATGTTATTCAATAAAGGAACTTCAGAAAAGAACAAGAGATTTAGGTGTGTTGATGTGCTAGGGATTTATACTTCAAGATATTGAGACTTATAGCTAAATAACTCTTAAGAAACAGCTATACAAGTCTCGAGAGACTTGACACACATAGCTTTCAAAATCTGCACCCTGGTCCATAAAATTATCTACGGCGAAGTCCCAGGATACATGACTGACCTCATAAATCTCCCAACCAGAAATGCAGTCAGACCTACAAGAACTTACTTAAATCTCCATTACCCAAGTTGCAAAGGACTCAAATATAAATCACTTTATAAATCCAGCTTCTCCTACGTAAGTACACAATTATGGAACGCACTACCAAAAGCTGTGAAAACAACGTATGACCACCTTAATTTCCGGAAAGCATTAAAGACCCACCTGTTTGAAAAGGCATACCCTATGGACCCAACTTAAGGGCCTAAATCTCTACAGCACAACTTAAACAAATCTTATAATGTATACTATACAGCTCTCCTTCTCTACTATTCCTAACTGTTGTCTAGATCTATAAACCTCATAAGACTATAACATCAACCTGTATTTGTTTCTATACCGGAGCTGGCAAATGCCTTCACGGTACTATGTAAGCCACATTGAGCCTGCAAATAGGTGGGAAAATGTGGGATACAAATGCAACAAATAAATAAATTAACCACATCAATAGAGAACAGAAACAAAAAATACAATTTAAAGACATCAAGATACAAACTCCACATCATTATCCCCAGCATCATTAGTAACTTCTTTATCAATCAAAAACTTCTCAAGTTGGTTGGGTTAAAGAAAACATATCTTGCATTACTATAAATCACTAAAGGGGCATGATTTGTAGTGGCCAGGACTTTCTGCTGGCACTAGAAAGACAGGGCTACTGTGATGAGACCTACTTCTTCCAGGTGCTGTAGTTACTGAGGATTATTAAATGCAATGACCTGCTGCCTCATATCACCTTAAGAGGAGAAAGGTTGGCTAGTTGGTTTCTTTCCATTTTCCATTTGCTGCTTGCAGTATGAGACTGCTTGGCATAAACTGGATGACTCTTTGTAACCAAGGAGATGGCTATGGGGTCCCTATGCCCATTTAGATAGTGGCAGTGTGGTTCCTGTAATACTGGGGGCATTGGGATACTGAAAGATGGTGTCTTTAGATATGCTGAACCACTAGGAAGGGTGAACAGCTGCCATTGTTCTGCTGGGAAACCTTTTTTTTAAATCCGTTCTAAAGACGATGTAAATGGCTTAGATTCTATTTTTGATATGCGGTATATCAAATAAAATTGAATCTTGAAGAGGCCCTGTACACACACCACATTTATCTCCTCTCTCCTTCTCCTCCTCCTCCATTGATTCTCACTCTTGAGGACAGTAAGAAGAGAGTGGCAGTGCCTCAGACCACTTTCTCATCATCCTCCCATTGCCACCCAAGGTCTTATTCGGGTATCAGCTGCAGAGAACACAGGACTGCTACAAGATTCAAAGCAAAGATCCACTGGAGAGACAAAACAGAAGTGTTTTGGAAGCAGCTCATTCTAACCCTCCTGCAGTAGGTCCTTTCTGACATGAGAGGCGATAACATGGACAGGATCACAGAAATTCATTTGATGTGGAATATTAAGAGGGACCAAAACATCTTGTGGACTGTGTACTCTGAATTGGATTAAGGGCTTTCTAACCACAAGAACATATCAAGTGAAATCAAAAACAAACATATTGTCAGCATGAAAACCAGGCTGTGGAGTACCGCAAGGATCACCACTATCACCAATCCTCTTCAACCTCATGATGACTCCACTAGCCAAGACCCTATCCACTCAAGGCCTCAACCCATTTATCTACGCTGATGACGTTACATCATATATTCCATACAAACATGATCTGGCGGAAATCACCAACGAAATCAAACTAAGCTTAAACATCATGAATTCAAGGGCAAATGCATTCCAGCTAAAACTTAATACAGAAAAAACACACTGTCGCATTATTTCATCCCAATACAATACATATAAACCCACAAACATTAACACCCCAGGATACACCCTCCCTGTCTCAGACAGCCTGAAAATTCTCGGAGTAACAATCGACCGTAACCTATCACTAGAGACCCAAGCGAAGTCCATCATAAAGAAAATGTTTTTCTCAATGTGGAAACTCAAACGCATAAAACCATTCTTCCTGAGGGAAATATTTCGTAACCTGGTATAGTCCATGGTATTAAGCCACACAGTTTATTGTAATGGAATCTATGCGGGATGCAAGGATCAAATCATAAAGAAACTTCAGACCGCCCAAAATACAGCAGCCAGGCTTATATTTGGAAAAACACATTTCGACAGCGCCAAACCACTCAGAGAAAAATTGCACTGGCTACCAATCAAAGAACGCATCACTTTCAAAATCTGCACAACTGTTCATAAAATTATTTACGGCGAGGAACCAGGATACATGACAGACCTCATCGACCTGCCAACCAGAAACTCCACAAAATCTGCACGATCATATCTAAACCTCCACTACCCAAGCAGCAAAGGACTCAAATACAAATCCACCTATGCAACCAGCTTTTCCTACCTAAGCGCACAACTATGGAACACATTGCCAAAAGCAGTAAAAACTACGCTCGACCACCTAAATTTTCGGAAAGCACTAAAGATAGACCTGTTCAGAAGAGCATACCCCAATGACCTGACATAAAAATACCGGTCACTTGCGACACAACATAACCAAAGACTGCAACGGACATTACCTGACTCTTCTTCCCCCTTTCCCTCTCTAAGTTCCCCCAACTGTTTCCTACCATACATATACCTCATTATACCACAATATCACTTTGTATTCATTAATACTATGCATTTGTTCAAACCGTAATCGGCTAACACCATTAACGGTTATATGTAAGCCGCATTGAGCCTGCAAAAAGGTGGGAAAATGTGGGATACAAATGTAATAAATAAATAAATAAAATACCCTAGAATGAGAATTCTTCTACCTATGGTGGAGCATGATGTGGACACCGTTAAGTAAGGCATACTGACCTTTCTCTCTGAAGGAGAAACCAGATATTCAATGGGGCACACACACATACCAGCCATTGACTCTGGGTAGCAGGGGATGCAAGGTAATCCCCAGTTGCCACTGAATAGACAATTGCAGTAGGAAGCACAGAAGTCACAAGGGTTTCAAGTTGATTACTGGGCACCCCTGGAAGGTTAGATACTGTAGTTGTGGGTTTCAAAGGTCATTGGATCTGAAGAATAGCAACTGCAAGATGATTCCCAGGTGCCACTAGGAAAGATGGCAGAAGAGTTTATACCAGGTGATGGATTTGTGTAGCAAACAGTGCTGCTAGTTTTGAAATTACCCTCTCTTCCACCACACATGTTCTCCTATCCTCACCCTTTCCTGACCCCTTTTGACTTGCTTCATTGTCCAGCATTTTCCCCCTCTTCCTCACTCCCCTAGCATTCACCTTCTTGTCAGACTTCAGTTCTCATCCTGTTTTAGCCCTCCCTCCACCAAACATTCACCTCTTCTTCGTCACCCTCCTCTCCTTATCCATTGTGTAGGGGTGCCAGATATAAGGGTAGGCATCCCCATTGAATGAAGAGATAACAAATTTTATAAAAATCAAGACAGGACAGTCTTTTATAAGAACCTGATGGCAGCCTTGCACAAAGCCAAACAATGGGCTGGGTTAAACTTTTAGAATTATAGATACAAAATGGGGAGAAAAAAACCTCTTCACTACAAAAGACTTCCAGGCAATGAAACTAAAAGCTTGTTTTGCTCAGGAAGCTGCTCAACCAGTTTTGTTGTTTTTCTAATTTAAAACCTGTTAGACAACCAAGAAAGAGGAGGCAAGTGACAGCCACCAAAGACTTTGTTGTTTCATCAGTTACCTAACCCCAAAATATCAGGTCTCAGTTATTCAATGGAATAAAAACACACTAATGGTCGATCAAGCCCAGTGTACAGTCTCTAACAGTAGCTCAGTCTGGGTCACTTAGAAGAGATTCATTCCCTGTTCACTCCTGGCTCATGGCAGTAAGAGGTGGCACTCCCCAAGCCTACCTGGCTAATAGTTAATTGTGCTTTACACTCAGCTGTAGCCTTTGGTCTGGAACATATCCTCTAATAATAAATTCCCCGGCTTTAATGGTGCGTTAAGTGAAGCAATACTTTTAAAATGGTTTTAAAGTCACTGCATTTTCCCCATTGTATTACTTCCAATTTGTTTACATCTTCTCCTAATCCTGGAAAACTCTGTAAAGCTGAAACTAGGATTTTTCCAACATGCATTCAGGATTTCCTAAGTAAGTAACAAGTCAAATACCATGTTTTAAATCAGATTAAATGTACTGTCTGTTAACAGCATCAGGTGGATTCTTAAGCAGTTGTTTTCTAACAGTGGGGCTCATTTTTTCACCCACCATTAAGACTACTTAGTATTCCTTACATCCATGCCTTACCTTCTAGCTTGAACAGACCCCTAAATGCATTCACTAGAGGAGATCCAGCAAAAGTCTTTGTGAACAGCATGATTTCATGGAATGCCTGTAGTTTTAGTACTATTTAAAAAAGATAAATCAATCATTCCCTATTTATACTGAGAATGAATCATCAGGCATGTGTATCCAAGAAGTCAAGGATATGACTGCCATTGTTGTTGGTGATTTGAACATTAGGAATGTAGGTGGCTGGGTGGCTAATGGCTCCAAGGATCACTTAGTAACTTGCCTGCCTGATGTGAAGGTAGTAGATCTCATATATTCTACATTCTCTAAAATTCTATGTAGGTGATATATCATAGATTTTTCGAGAATGTAGGCTGTCATGATACATAACAAAGGAACGGGCAGAAAAGAAGGTTTTGGATTTAATTATCCTATCTAGAAACTTAACTTGGGAAAATGTGGGGTACAAATGTAACAAATAAATAAATAAACTTTGGATTCCAGAATCTTCCAGTTCCACTTAGAGAACCCCAGTGGCAAGCTGAACTCCAGGGGAACTTTTTGGGGAAGGGAGGAGTCTTCTCCATCTCAACCAGAATGGAACCCATCTGCTGATACTAACAATTCAAAAGAAGACAGAGCAGCCTTTAAACTAAGATGGGGGAGGGGTAGTTATCAAGCTGTGTTACAGCAATAATGTGTTATTTGTTGCTTAATGCAAGTTACAGGGCATTAAGGCATGTTTGATGCCATAATGAAGGGAATATAATAATGAGATGCAAAACATCTCATTACTATGTAGTGAACACTACAAGCTATCTTACAACGGGAAAAATAACCTCAGCAAAAAGCTGGGGTTATTTTACCATCCTGAGAGCATCAGAGCAGAGCCACAGCCTGATGCTTCCAGCCCACATCAAAAGGGCTGCTGAAAGACTATTGGGGCTCATTTTTGAAAGAGAAGGACGTCCATCTTTTGACATAAAATGGAAGATGGACGTCCTTCGCCCAGAGATGTCAAAATCGGTATAATCGAAACCCGATTTTGGACATATCCAACTGCAGTCCGTTGCAAGAACGTCCAAATTTCAAGGGGGCATGTCGGAGGCGTAGCAAAGACAGGACTTGAGCGTGCCTAACACTTGGACGTCTTTGATCCATAATCGAAAAAAACAAGGACGTCCCTGACGAACACTTGGACGTTTTCACCCGGACGTGTTTTTATTATGAATAAGGCACAAAAAGGTGCCCGAAATGACCAGATGACCACCGGAGGGAATCGGGGATGACCTCCCATTACTCCCCCAGTGGTCACTAACCCCCTCCCACCCTCAAAACTATCTTTAAAATATGTTGTGCCAGCCTCAGATGTCATACTTAGGTCCATGACAGAGCATGCAGATCCCTGGAGCAGTTTTAGTGGGTACTGCAGTGCACTTCAGACAGGCGGACCCAGGCCCATACCCCCCTACCTGCTACATTTGTGGAGGAAACAGTGAGCTCTCCAAAACCCTACACAAACCCACTGTACCCACATCTAGGTGCACCCCTTCACCCATAAGGGCTATGGTAGTGGTGTACAGTTGTGGGTAGTGGGTTTTGGGGGGGTTGGGAGACTCAGCACACAAGGTAAGGGAGCTATGTTCCTGGGAGCAATTTATGAAGTCCACTGCAGTGCCCCCTAAGGTGCCCGATTGCTGTCCTGGCATGTCAGGGGGACCAGTGCACTACAAATGCTGGCTCCTCACACGTCCAAATGGCTTGCATTTGGACGTTTTGACATGGACTTCTTTGGTTTCGAAAATCGCTGAAAGTCAGAAACATCCATGTCTAAGGACGTCCAAATCTAGGGACGTCCAAATTTAAGGATTTGGATATCTCTGACGGTATTTTCAAAACAAAAGGTGGACGTCCATCTTTTTTTGAAAATACAGGTTTCCCCGCCCCTAGATTTGGACGTTTTGCAAGGACGTCCCTTTCTAAAATGCTCCTCCACATCACCTAAGACCCCCCCCCACCCCCTAATCACAATCCCCCCAACCAGAGATCTCCCCATCTCTGAGCCCACCTCCGATGGAGCCCCACCAAATCAAGCTCCCTCAACTGAAGTTCTCCCCTGATAGTCCCCCTTGCACTTGCACTGATGTTCCCTGACCTGAAAGCTTACCAATTCAAGGGGCACCCACATCCAGGAGGCCTCCCTAGCCAGCCAAAGCTCTTGCCCTTATACTAAAACCTGACCCCTAACAGTAGTAATGCCACAGAGCCTTTTTTTAAATATCTGCATGAGTGCATATGCATTAACCAGTACATACAGCAGAAGCAGCCATTTTACAAAGATACACAGTAAAAAAATGAATGGTACAGACCTGGCAGATTGAAAATCTCAGGTGTGGAAGGAATAAGACACCATTAGGCTTATTTTCAAAGCACTTAGCCTCCCAAAGTTCCATAGAAACCTATGGAACTTAGCCTCCCAAAGTGCTTTGAAAATATGCCTCCAAGATGATCCAATGTGATTAAAAAACGAGGTATTGATAGCTGTATATTCAGACTTGATAAACACAGGTGCAATAATGCAGTCCCAGACAACCTCACTCAACACAGGCTGTTTCAGTTTTACAGCCTTCTCACTCAACATAGGCCGTGCTTTGGCTTTATAGCCTTGCCTCACTCAACACAGGCCATGTTTAGGCTCTCACTCAACATAGGCCATGTTTTGGCTTTATAGCCTTGCCTCATTCAACACAGGCCATGTTTAGGCTCTCACTCACACACGGCTGTGTTTTCGCTTTACAGCCTTGCCTCTCTCAACACAGTCTGAGTTTCGGCTCTGAATCGACACAGGCTGTTTCGACTTTAAAGCCTTCTCACTCAACACAGGCCATGTTTTGATTTTACAGCCTTGCCTCACTCAACACAGGCCATGTTTCGGCTCTCACTCAACATTATTGCATTACTGCACCTGTGTTTATTAAGTCTGAATATATAGCTATCAATAAAGATACCGTTTTTTATCACAATGGATCATCTTGGTGTCTTATTCCTTCCATTCCTGAGATTTGCTTGCGCTGGTACGTGGAAGTCCTGGTTTTCTCCTTGCACTACAGACCTGCCACTTCCACAGGTAGCTGCCCATTAGAAGCGCTGCCAATTTATTTATTTTTATTTATTGCATTTGTATCCCACATTTTCCCACCTTTTTGCGGGTTCAGTGTGGCTTACAATAAGAAATGAATGATGGAAGTACAATTTGTTACAGATTGGTTATGGATTACATTGTGCAGAATTATGCGAGACAATCGAAGTGTCATTAAGGAGTGCAACAGTGGAACACAAACATTGAACATTGGAAGGAGACAATGGGAGCTTAAAGGGCAATACTAAGGCATAAAGACATATGGTATACATATTTATGAGTGATGTGGGATTACGGGGGATGAGAGTTCAGAAGTGTGACCACAATTGTTTTTTAAATTGCATTTTTATTAAATAATCACATAATACTACAAACATCCACTTGTGACTAGTAATTCAGGGCAAGAAAAATTTAGGAAAAGACCAATAAAACATTGAAAGCATTAGCAGGAATATAAAGGAGAAATTAAAGGGGAAAAAAATTAAACCTCAATACCCCTGTAGCTACGCCACTGGTACAAAAGCAATCCTTACGAGGGGAAGGACTGTGATACCCTTACAGCAAGAACCATGGCCCCGAAGGAAGCATCTGCTTGAGCAGACACATCCAAACGGTAATGCTTAACAAAGGAATGAGACCACGTCGCTGACCGACAGATCTCTGCCAATGATATAGCCCTAGACTCTACCAAAGTCACCAAAGACCTGGTAGATTGAGCCTTGATGTGCATGGGAGTGGATCTACCCCTCAGAATGTAAGCCGAAGAAATAGCCTCAAGCCATCGAGCCACTGTCACTTTGGAGGCTGGCAAACCTTTCCGGGGTCCTGCATAGAGAACAAAAAGATGAGCAGACCACCTGAATTGTTGGCAGCGATATGATAGTGTATGTTACTGTCCAGGTCAGTGCCCAGTGCTACTGTCCAGTGTTAATGACCAGTATGACCTTACAGTCAGTTAAACCTCCTCCTCCTCCCCGAGTAGAAAACTTTACTAGACTCTCAATTCTTAGGCAAATCTTCTTTACTGCAATTCTCTCAATACACAAAGAAAATCCAGTCTACAATTCAGCTGTCTGTAAGAACTGTGCATATTGCAACATGGAGTCCATATACCCAGCCATCTCAGAAGCAAGGAGAGGCCAGATCTTAGCAATGCTGAGAGGCAAAGCTGTAAGCTCAAACAGGGAGAAACAAAAGGAAAATGCCTTTTACAGCAACCTATGGAAGAAGCCTCTAAGAGACTTGGGAAGGGACTTGCTTTAAGGAAAGAGCCTAAAGGAGAGAGCTCTGAGAGAGAGAGCTAGGAAAACCTTGGGGTAAAGATCTTTGGGAAAACGAATACTGGGAAGGGGGGGGGGAGAGACAGAGTGAGCTAGGTAAAAAACCTTGATGGAACCACATTGGAACCAAGACAGATCAGCTCTTAGGAAAGCTCCCTGCCTGCTGGGGGCAAAGAAAGAGGGCTGGCCTTAGCTCAGAGCTAATAACCAACAGAAACAAGCTCACAGGACACTGCAACTGTAGACAGGGGGGGGGGGGGGGGGGGGGGGAAGCCGCAGTAAACAGTGCTGTCTATACAAATAATATTCCTATTAAATATACGCAATAATGCCCTTTTCCCCCATGAATATGGGGGCAGCACAGTGCATAAGGATGTGCTTCAAATCCAACAGTCACAGGGAAGCGTATTCTGTAGAACAGACCTTCTTGTAAAAAGAAGGAAGAAACAGTCTGGTTGACATGAAAAGGAAACACAATCTTTGGCAAAAAGGAAGGAACTCTCTTATGGAAACTCCGGAGTCAGAAAAGCGGAGAAAGGGATCCCTGCAAGAGATCTTGAAGCTCTGAAATGCTCCGTGCTGACAAAATGGCAACCAGAAATACTACCTTTAAAGTAAGATCTTTGATAGTTCCAAACGAAGGGGCTCAAAGGGGGTTGACTGAAGAGCCTTAGGAACCACTTGAAGACTCCACTGAGGACAAATATTGCAGACAGGGGACACAGATGAGCAACTCCCTTGAGGAATTATTACACTATATCAGGGTGAGCTGCCAATGAGGCATTCTGTATACTTGCGTCTATGCCATACCAATGCTGCCACCTGAACCTTGAGTGAATTGAGAGGCAAGCCTTTTTTGAAATCCTACTGAAGGGAGGATAAAATCTGAGACAAGGAAGCACGAAATGGAGAAACGCCATTGTGTGCAGACCAGCGCTCCACACTCTAGCATAAGAAGTGGCGGACCGCTTTTGAGCTTGCAGCAAAGTAGTATAACATCATCCGTTAACCCTTCTTCCTCATCGCACCCTCTCAACAGCCAGGCTGTAAGACCAAAGCAGGAGGGATCCTCCATAAGGAATGGACCTTGGTGCACATCTGTGAGGAAGAGTCAACCGAGGAGCGGTTTGAAGACAGATGAAGTCTGCATTGCAAGAACGTCTGGGCCAGTTCGAAAGCTACAAGAACGACTTTGCAGGGATAAACCTCTTCTGAGTCCTGAGGACGGACATTCTCCAAATCCTGTGAAATGGAAAGTTTCGTTTCTTAGAAAGCTGCTCCTCAAAAGCAACTTGAGGAGGAAGGCAGCTTGAGGTGACTTTATAAAAAGGCCTGATGTAATAAAACAACAAATTCAGGCAAAAATGACAAGGCAGAGAGTTCTACCCCCTCAAAACTACATCCCAGGACATGGTTGCGGGCGAGGAACCCGCTGACAAAATGGCCACCTAGCCTCGCAGAGCACAGGAGCTGGTGTTCTTGTTTAGCGACATTTGGGGTTTAGTAGGCTCATACCTAGATGGGCTTTTAAGAGCTTAGACTTAAAATTGAAAACTATTAAGCAAGTATATAGAAGTCCATTTTTGAGAAACAACTGGAGGAACACAATTCCAAAATTGACCAATACCGCAGTCACAAAGAGAGTTAAAGATATCGAAGTATAAACATGATGAATACGATTATCTAGGGATTTGTATATGGGTGGATGGACAAACGTAGTAGGGGACGCAGAGGACGGGGGCAGGCAGGAGGGTTCATTTTAAGATGTCATCGGAGTGATTCATCTAGTGAGGAAGATAATAAACGAGGTAAAAGTCACAAAAGGGTTCGATGCCGTATGGTGCATCAGAAACAGATAATTTGTTGCCGGCTTCTTTTTTACGATTATGATGCAGGGCCAGGAGGTAGTAGGCGAGTCCAAGCCAGAAATAGGCAAGGCAGGCATCAAGCACGGAAAACGAAGAAATTAGCACAGTAATTAATTTATCTCAATATACCCTTACTCAAGATCAGTTAAATGTACTTAATAAAGGTTTGTCCTTTGTACCTTACTCAGCATATGACACGTTTGCTACTCGTCAGGGGTTATTTAACTTTTTTAGAGAACTCCGCCTACGCCTATTTTTTGGTGAGTCTCGGTCTGGTGCAGATGAGGGGAAATTTTTTTACCTCGCACAGGTGTAAAATCTAAATGGCTGCCCCCTGGACCCCCGGATCCCTCTATTATGGCATTTAAAAAACTAGTGCTTAAAGAACTTAATAGAATTGAAGGGATCAGGATGCCCCATAGATATAATCTGACGTTGGATCAATACCTGAGTATTAAACAACTGGCTAATAATGAACACATTGTGATTGTTAGGGTGGATAAAGGTGGGTCCACAGTGGTTTTGGACAAACAAAAATATGTTGAGGAAGGTTTGCACCAACTCCGGCAGGTTGAGTTTTATGATCGTTTGGATCATGATCCTACTAATTATCTAAAAGACTTGATCGCGGAGTATGTGGGTAGAGCGGTGGTAGACGGCACCCTCACTGAGAAGGAATGGCAATTTGTCATCCTAGTCCGAAAATTCCTTACATATATTTTATTCCGAAAGTCCATAAAATGACTGTGGACCCCCCCTGGTCGGCCAATAGTTTGTACTCGGGATTCGGTTTTAGAGCCCCTGTCTAAATTTATAGACAGGTTTCTCCAGCCTTTGGTCAGTAAAGTGGTTTCATATGTCCGGGATTCCACAGATTTTATACAGTCCCTAGATCAAATTAGTTTACAATCGGTTGGTTTGGATGAGATTTTTCTGGTGGGACTTGATGTGGTAGCTTTATACACGAATTTACCCCAGATAGGCGTGATTGAGGTAGCTTGGTCATATTTGGAATTGTTGGATATTCCTATGGGTAAGAGATTGATCTTACATCAACTTTTGACTTGGGTGACTGGTTATAATTACTTCCAGTTTGAGAAGATCCTTTATGTTCAAAAGACAGGGGTAGCCATGGGGGCGACTGTTGCGTCCTCTTTGGCTTGCCTCTATATGACGGACTTTGAGAAGAAACATGTCTATACCTTCCCGTGGTATGACAAAGTCATACTATGGCGTAGGTATATTGACGATGTTATATTGCTATGGCGGGGTTCTGAAAAGGACCTCGGGGAGTTTATTGGGGCTTTAAACAGAGCGGACCCTAGTGTCAAATTTACAGCGCGAGTTTCCAAGGAGGAGATAGAATTTCTGGATATTAAAATCAATAAATCTGCCTTGGGAGATTTGTCTACTTCGATCTATAGGAAGAGTACCGACAGGAACACCCTGTTACATTATTCAAGTCATCATCACGTAGCTTTGAGAAGGGTGTTCCTGCCGGTCAATACCTGAGATTGAGGCGGTTATGTTCCTCCTTGGAAGAATTTTAAGAGCCAGGCGCAAATTATGACAGAGAGATTTATTCAATGAGGGTATCCGATGCCTGTTTTGAGGCGTGCGTATAAAAGGGCTCGTTATGCCCAGAGAAGGTGGTTGCTTGTCCGAAGCAGACGTCAATGGGCCAGACCGGTGGCTTGTGTTCTCCCCTTTTCCATCAGCTCCCGTGATTGGCCATGCTATCCATAATATTGGAATATTCTGGGTTTACACCCAGTGTTTAAAGAGCACCCTAAAATGGCTATCGCCGAAAATCAAATTTAGGGAAACTATTGAAAAGACCCAGCACCGAGAGGTATGGGGGTATCATTCCCCCTGCACCGGGTGCGTGTATTGTAAGCATGTCATTCATACTAATGTGATCAAATCCCGGAATCCAATAGACATTTTTATTTACATCGGTCCACTAATTGCACTAGTGAGCGTATTGTATATTGCATAGTGTGCCCGTGTAATAAATATTACATCGGGCACACTAGGAGGACGTTAAAGAACAGGCTGGCTGAACATGCTAGCAATGTGAGGAATTCGAGGATTGATACCCCCTTAGTCGCTCACTGGTTGGAACAGAAGCACAGTGTGGAAGATATTAAATGTTTGGTTTGGTGCAGGTTCCTTTGCCCGCTCGGGGAGGGAATGTGAGTGATCAGCTGTTCAGTATAGAACAGCAGTTCATATTTCAGTGGAATACTGTGGCCCCAGCGGGTTTAAATTTGGAGGTTGAGTGGTTGTAAGGGTATGACGTGGAGTGGGGGCGGGGCCAGTGCAGGTATTTGAGGTGGGATAGAGTGGGGCTGCTGAATGGGTGTCCATTTCCTAACTACGTAGGTTTGGTAAACAGCCCTATGGGTAAGCTGCCAGAGAATTTAATATGTGATAGATAAAGAGGCTTATTTTCAAAGCACTTAGCCTCCCAAAGTTCCATAGAAACCTATGGAACTTAGCCTCCCAAAGTGCTTTGAAATATGCCTCATATTCTGTTAGATTTGTTTATATGGAGATGTGGAAAGAAAGGTAGATATGGACAAATAGGAATGTGATGTTTGTATGTTTTCAGGTTGTGGAACGTGGTTCTCCTGAGGAAGATAGGAATGAAATGCGGTCTCGCATAGAGAACCAAGAAATGTGATTGTTTGTATGCAGATGCGCTGATGGTGTCTTCAGCAGCCAGGCCCAATCCCGCGTGACGCTCACCACATGCAGTGGTCTACAACTTGATAACCAACAAAAAAGCTTCATCATTGGTTTAATGAAGCTTGCAAATCTGGACTTGGGATAAGTGGCCTTTAAGAATATCAGGCATGTGGTCATGGACATTGTGATGAACATTTAAACGGGGGAATCCTGTGGTTCTTCAATATAATTGAGTTCAGATGATACATATTTGTTGTTAGGGTTCTTAAGGAAACGTATGGCAATATGATAATAATAATAATATCGGTTGTGCATGAGTGTGAGTGAAAAAAAGAGGGGGAGGGGTCTTTTGGAATACTGTGGGCACTTTGTGTTAGATTGTAAAATTGTTCATATTTATGGATTAGAGAATAAATGTTATTTGTAAAGTTGAGTGTTTAATTAAGGAATAGTGAGTACCTGGTGGATATATTGAGTAATTGTACTCTGGTTTAAAAAAAATTCCCTTTAAAGGTTAATGAATCATACCTAGATGGGTCCAAGGCTAAAGATGGACTAGCTACTCCAGTAGCTCAGAGAAAACCATACTTTCGATGCAGTTTTTCAGGTCTTTAGAACTTTTTAGTTTTTCTGCCAATTTTTTTCATAGCCTTTTTTAAAGTTAAAACCCACAGCTGTTTATATTTGCGAAACCTGTCAAACAAGTAATCGCTTGTTTTAAAGGTTTTCTCATAGTCAGTACATCTTAGTACTAACGTCCCCCCGAAAAATTCCACACTTTGGCGATGGGACCACGGTTCTCCCTTCCTTTCCCTCTGTTGCGCGTCTGACAATCGCAGCGGTTGGGCAACATCCGCGACGAGCAGAGAGAGCGCTGGTAGAATAAGGGCCGTTGGAGGAAGCTGCACCTGTGCCTGACGTCACACAGGGAAAACTGGGACGTTTAACTCTGCGTCGCTGATCGAGAAGAAACAAGTCACCTGAGTTGTTGATCGTCCGGAAGTTGGGAGAGGGGGGGCGCGAGATCGAGTCCTAGTGTTATTGATTTTAGTAGAGGAACTGGGTGCTAATCCTAAGGAAAATAATACCCTACTACGCCTTTGGCTGGAGCGCTCGCCCCTCTCGAGGGCGGTGGAAGTCTATATTCTTCGGCGCGCGAATAACTTTTGTGATTTATTTTTCTTCTTCTTCTTCTAATTTAACGGCAGTTTTCTTCTCACACGTTCGAGAAGTACTTGATCGGGCGAATGGCTATACAAGTGCTTTTCGTTGGTTCCCTTGTCTTCTTTCTCTTCTCACCGGGTGGGCAGGAGAGTGTCCTGTCGCAGGCAGAAAACGTGTTACCCTGCTCCTCCGACGACGGCCAGTCCCTGCGGACGCAAAAGGGGCCTGGGTTTAGAGGGTCCCGTCAGCTCACTGCACGGGAAGCCGAGGTGCTTCAGCAACTGGAAGAGCCGTCGGGCTGCGCGGAAGCTTGTTGCGCCTCGTCCCGCTGTAACCTGGCTGTCGTGCAGGGTGGTCGCTGCTACCTGATAGACTGCATCTTCCAGGACAAGAATGTCTGCCGCCTGGCGCCTCAGGACGGAGCTATCGCTTACCAGAAAGGTGATGCGACCGAGCAGACTATCACGGAGGGTAAGAGGGGAACTTCTAATAACTTAATATTGGGGGGGGGGGGGGG